>NW_006159757.1:6037660-6043469 GCF_000334495.1 Tupaia belangeri chinensis
AGAGCAGCGAGAGCAGCGGCAGCCCAGGGTGCAGCGGCCACTGCAGTGAAGAGCATGGTTGGCTGGTGCCCTGCTCCTGGGTACCCTGGACCTGGGGCAACTCCAGGTTCAATGCAATCAGTCTGATTTCCTTTCGTAGTGTCAGGCAGTGGGGAGGATGACAGCTTCCTTTTCAGAAAGGCCTTGAGAGCTAGCAATGGTTACCTCTCCAGTAAGCCTCTGCACACTAGAGCAATTTTCTGTCTTGATTCACTCCACAAGTTTGTGATTGCCTTGCGTGGGCTTCTCTTTCTCTTTTTTCGTTGTTGCCTCCAGTCTGTGACTTCAGCAAACAGCCAATTTTCCTAACGGAGGCCTGACTCCCTCCTGCTTTCTTTCTTCCTCTCTCCTCGCCCCCTGCCTGTCGAGAGCTGCTCAGGCAGACACCTCTCTCTTAGGTGACAGAACCACAGAACTGTGAGGCCTCTTGACATTCAACAGCCATTTGCAAACGCCCCTTGCGCCTGCCTCGACTGAAACCCTGAAACGGGGCTGGGCTGGGCTGGGCTGGGCTGTACGAAGGGGGTAGGGAACAGGGCAGGAGGTTGTTCTGAGAAAGGTGGACAAAGATGTCCACATTAAAAAGGAGATAGGGGAGCTAGAAATGGCCCTTTGCAAAAATGGCTCTTTTGTTTGCAAAAACCTATCCCAGCACTGAAAGCCCAAGCTTTGAGAAGGCAATAGGTGCCCTAACCACAGCTTCAACCGTTTCTCCAGCATGCAACAGCAGCGGCGACAACTCTGACAGCCCTCTCTTCTCTAGTCTCCTCCTTCAGTAAATGCTTTGCAGAGGTTTAGAAAAGAAAAAAAAAAAAAAAAACCACCGAAACCAAAAGAATCCTCTCCTCAAGAATTCCCACCATCACCTCCACCTTCTACACACTGAAAAACTTTCCTCCACACTCCCAAAAGTCCCAGCTCCCTCGCTGGCCAGGTATGCGGGGCTCAGTTTTCGATAAAGTGAAGAAGGGATATGAAGGAGGAAGTAAAAAGTCAAACTTCAATAGCCTCTTCTCCCCCTCGCAAAAAAAAAAAAAAAAAATTGGTGTATCAGTATTCCTGGATGTGTTTAAGAAAAGCATGACTGTATTTTTACTCCTTCTCTATGTTCAGAGTCTTAAGGAAAGAGATGGGAGAAAGGAAAAGACTCAAGTGAAGGTAAAACGTGTGCACACGGTGGGGGGGGGGGGGGGAGAAATGAAGGCAAAAAAACCAGAGTCTCTTGGAAAAGTCACGCTGTCCCCTCCCCCCACACAAACCACCACCCTGGCCTCGGATACCGATCTTCCCCAACCTCGCGGCCCTACCAGGAAAGAGAACTTTAAAAAAAAATTCTATTACAACCTCAAAATGTACAGGCTTGCTGTCTTTACATGCAGCCCTGACGCCTGCTTTCCGGAATCAAGCTGGACCTCCATTTCTCTCTCCTCTCCCTCTCTACCCCCAAGCTCAGCCTCAAGAGACACAGAGGGTCCCTTTCCTCCTGGGCTCTCCCCTCCTCTCACTTGCTCTTTGCTCCCCCAGCCAGCCTCACTCCCTCTCTCTCCTGCCTACTTTCATGTACTGAACACGCAGGTCTGAGTTTCTCTGTCAGCCTAACCGCATCCGGACTCTATTAAAGTTCCTGGCTCGGGATAAACAATGCAACTGTCGCGTGCAGCAGTCTGAAAATAATTGGATTAGCTAAAACATATCAACTAAATAGAGACAGTCCTGCTCAGGCAGTCGGAGTGAATGTCACCCTGGAAAAAACCCTGAAAACTGATCTCATGGTCACTGGGCTCCCAGAGCCCTCCCTGCAAAGTTTTTCAAACCCAGGCTTTGGGAGCTCCATGTCAAGACTGTCCACCTCACCCTTTAAAGACAAGCGATTTTTCACTCTTGCTTTTTTTATGTATATTGGAGCTATATAGTGATAGATAGAGGAAAGAGGCCAGCTAGTTAAAGCAGGAGTGAACCAGAGAAAAGATGCCCACCCTGAAATGGATGTACCTCAGGAGATACCACAATCTGCACAAAATCATAAATCGGATTTCAGGGAATCCCTCACTCTCTTTTGACTCCATTGCTTCAGTTAGAAACAAAATCGGTGATATTTTGCAATTGACGACACCAATAGAAAAAATAGGTAGCACTTCTAGGTAGGGCTTGCTTTTTTGGAAAGAGAATGAACAGAGGAAGCAGACACACAACTGGGGAATCTTTTCTAGTCCTTTCTACCTCCTCTGGCTTTAGACCAATGGAGGAAGATGCCCTAATAGGGCTTCCTGTCCCTGCCGCACACAGAGAGCTCTAGAGTACGCAGCAGGTAACAAACTGGGCCATGCAACTTTGCTTCCCCAATACAGAGCCATCACCTTCTCCCAGCAGTTGAACTAAGAACTTCTTTTCCATACAAAGAATATGGAGGCTGCTTTTGCCAGGCTCCCAGTGCCCCAAAATAGATCTATATACACACCTCTCCTCACCCATATCTCTGTACGGAACTGTCCTGTGCTGAAGGCTAAATGACCCCCACTGAGCTGACCAGAGAGAAACAGTCGGACTGACAGAGGCCAGAGGGGTCAGAGGAGGGACCTGTGTTTGTTTAGGTTTGTGAAGGTTTCGTTTTTTAGCATTAAACACTAAAGATTTATTCCCCTGGCCTTCCATTTGGTCTTGGAAATTGACTAAAGGTTACCAGCAGAACTCAGAAGTCCTGCCACAGGCAAGGGAGGGCATGACTGTTTTTGTTTGTCTTTTACTTTTCCCAGCTTATTGGGGAGTTTTAAATCAGTCCCCACTTCCCCTCTGCTTTTCAAGACAGGAATGAGCTAGGAGGACACACCTCATTCTTCCCCTAACAGAATGGGAAGAAATGGAATTGTAGAAGGGTTTGGAAGACCCCCAGCTCCCCAGGGGGACCCTCACTTTGCCCTGCGGGGTGGATTTAGAAGGGGAGGTGGGAGGAAAAGAAAGGAGTCCCAGGGGCCAGTGGCTCCTACCTGTGCTGGACCGCGCCTTGGGCCTCGACTTACACCCGAAGCCGGTGGGCGAGCCCCCCAGCAGGCTGCTGGGGGGGAAGAGTCCGGGGCTGTACTCGGGCACGTAGGGCGGGTAGGTGGTGATGGGATGGTGGGCCGATGAGGAGGCCCCTCCCAGGGTGGTCATGCTGCCGCGGGAGTGCGAGGCCTCGAGCTTCATGCTGTCGGGCAGCGGCACCTGGTACTTGAGGCACTCTTTCTCGTCCTGCCGGGCCGAGCCGGCCGAGCCCGGGGTGGACAGGGCCGGGTCCGGGGAGACGTCTTTCGGCGGGGTGGGTGGGAAGGTGAAGAGGTGCGGGCTGGCGTGGCCGGCCGACAGGGATGAGGACGAAGCCGGCGGATAGACCGAGAGGGGCCCCGGGGAGCCGTGATGGATGGACGTCTTGGAGAAGGGGCTGAGGTTCCAGGGCGCAGCGCCATGGTGGCTGCCCAGAGCTTTGCTGCCATCCAGCCAGGGCAGAGATCCGTGTAGCAAAGGCGGGCGGCACACCTGGCTCCCTGCGGCGGCCGCAGCGAGAAAAGGGCAGAGGAGAAAGAAGTGAGCGTCTTCAGGCTTCAGACACACCTGGAGGTTGTAGCAGAGGCCCGCCGGCCTCCCAGTCAACCAAAAGCCCCAGCACAGCTGGGCCTGGGTTCAGGCCTACTCTCTAATCCGAGTGGCCTCGGGAGCACCTGGCCTGTACACCTGGGGTAGAGAGCACCCCCTGCCATCCCACCCTCCTGAAAAATAGCAAAGGCGGGCGCCACACCTGGCTCCCTGCGGCGGCCGCAGCGAAGAAAAGGGCAGAGGAGAAAGAAGTGAGCGTCTTCAGGCTTCAGACACACCTGGAGGTTGTAGCAGAGGCCCGCCGGCCTCCCAGTCAACCAAAAGCCCCAGCACAGCTGGGCCTGGGTTCAGGCCTACTCTCTAATCCGAGTGGCCTCGGGAGCACCTGGCCTGTACACCTGGGGTAGAGAGCAGCCCCTGCCATCCCACCCTCCTACTGGGAAGTGACAAGCATCCTGCAACCTGAAGGGCTTGGCCTGACACCAGCCTTGTTAGGAAAGTGCAGAGAAGGGACCCTCGGCTTATTTGGCTCTCCAGATGCATTGTCTAAATCCCATTCCCTGAGGTCCCTCTCTAGAACCTGACTTGATTTATTGGTTCTCTTCAATAGCTGGGACTCCCCCGTGCCAGGCTAATCCCAGCCAGCCAGATAAGAGTAGGCTGTGAAAGATGAGGCCTCGGGGATGGAGCCTGGCCACACAACCCTTTGCACCAGAATACCCTCCACCCAAGAGAGGCCCAGCTCCCCATGCCCAGCGCAGGAAGAAGAGCCCTTGGAAAAGAAGACAGACAGTTTAGGGTTAGTTTCAGGAAGCCTACTGCAGCTCTTACCCAGAACCAGCAAGACTACTTCCAAAACGCCTGAAATGGGATTTGTGAGGACATTTTTATTGCTCAGGCGGTTGGCGAAACTGGGACCTAAGGTTAGTTAGATTCTAGGATGACAGCTTTTACCTGTTTTTCCCATCCTCCCAAATCCGAAGGAGACTAAAATAAAATAAACCCCATATACCCCCAAAGCTGTAATTCCACCACTGGGATAGGTGACTTGTCACCTGAGGCCCTGAGATACAAAATTCCAGTTTATGTATATATTTTAAACCAAAGATGACTCATACCCAGAATGTATTTAGATTTCATTCAAAGCACACAATTTTAAGGTAGCCATAATTCATAGGTGTCCATACACTCTGACAGGAGCACATTTAAACTGCAAGTGCAAATCCGCACACTTATTGATCTTTTAATCCAGTACCTGCCTCAGCATTTGACATTCTATTCAACCATTAAGAGCAATACTGAAACTAAAATCTTAAGTGAGAGGAAGGGGAGGGGAGTTGAGGGGGAAGGACAGTTTTCTGAACACCAAGGGTCAAGATTCATATTATGCAGGAAGTAGTACAGTACATAATATTAAGTCTGCATCTGTCGCATTTCCACTTAACTGCTGATCTGCACAGACACAGGCAAAGAGCGCCCCATCCGCAGAACGATTGTTTAAAACCTGGCGACAGCAGGGCAGGGGACGCCGCTGCCAGAGGGGCTATGTCATTGTTGCCAAGGCAGGTTCTGGGTAGGGGGACCAGGGACCACCTCATCTGGCTGGACTGAGAAAGCTTCACGTTTTTGGTCCCCAAATGTCTGCTCCTACTTCTTATTTAGGAACAAACTTACTGCTGGAAAAAGTCTTAAGAGCCCCCCCTAACCCCATCACCACCACAGAGCTGGGTATCTTTTTCCCATTTCAGAACTCTTCTATTCTCAAGGTGAAAAAAGCAAGAGGTGATCCTTCTTAAAAAGAAACCCCTGAAGTGTCCTAAATCAATGTGGGAGTCGAATGGGGCTGTTACAGGCCAAAGAAAGTAAGGAAAGAGTTGCAGGCGACAGGAAAGCCAAGACGCAGGAAAATTCTGTACAGACGGGAATCAGGAAACTTCAAATCTCCTGAACTTAAGTCAGTGGTCTTTCCCACCCCCGGACCCCTGCCAAACACCAGAATTCCATTCCCAAGCCAACAGGGATACCTGCTTAAAAGCCGACTGCACCAGCTTTGGGGGAGAGGTCAAAGGGAAAGGTGTGAATAAATACTCTCTCGGGTCTTTATGAAAATGTGCCGAGAGAAACGAACTGAAGGACGCGGGCAGAAGCCCCCCTAGAAAGAGTAAGTGGGATCCCAGGGAGACCGAAACCCTTCGGAAGA
>NW_006159757.1:6043500-6046107 GCF_000334495.1 Tupaia belangeri chinensis
CGCCCACCCGCGGCAAAGCCTCAGGTCCCGGTGCCTGGGCTCTCCCGGGCCGGCGAGCCTAAGGCTGTGCGGACCCCGGGCTGCAGCTCGGCGCCCGCCAGGTGAGCGCCAGGCCCGAGGGACCCCAGCCGCCGAGAGGCGCCTGCTGCAGCTCTTTTCGAAAACACACTGTGGACCAGAGAGACAGCTTCCTTGCTCATTTCCGGGCCCCAATTTATTTGTAAATGAACCAGTAACGGCACCTAGGGACTTGTGCTTGGTGTCCCCACTACAGAGCTCCTCCCAGCCTCCAGGACCCAGGAAAGCCGGCGCGACTGACGCGGGTCCCCGTACCGCGCGCGGACTCACCGTGGTGGGTCGGAGGGTACCGCTGCACCGTGGCCCTGACCGAGTTTCCGTAGTAGGATGGGACGTGGTTGCCTTGACCGTCGATGTTAAAAAGTACATCCACCTCCTCAGGCAGAGGGTACTGCGGGTCCATGTAGGAGTGACCGAGGCCCGGGTGGTGCGTGTCCGGGTGCTGCCCGTTGAGGACCGCTGGGTGGTGGTGGCTCACCCAGCGCGGCTGGTCCGCCGTCACCTCCATGGCCTCGGCTGCGCTCGCGCCCTCTCGCCGGGCCCGGAACCCGCGCGCGGAGAGGGAGGGCGGTCGGCCTGGGAGATCAGGGGGCTTCTGCCGTTGGAAGGCCGGGGCGGGGGGGTCGCTTAATGATTTGTTTTCAGTGGGGGGATTGGAAGTCTGGGAAGGAAAGGTGAGCAAATGAAAGGACTGGGGGAAACAATCTTTGCAGGGTAATGCAGCAAAAAGAAGGGGAAAAGAAAAAAATGTCCAAAAACTAGGTACGGCAAGATAAAAGGGGACCAAATTGTGAAAGAAAGGCGAGGACGCTGGATTTCTGCAAGTGAGGCTTCTTTGCACCGGGGGTCCTCAGTAGCTCCGGGACTGGGACCGAGTCTTTCCTGGGGTCACCTGCAAGGGAGAGAAGAAGGAGACCTGGATGAGCCCGTAAGTACTTTAGCACCTGAGTTTCTTGAGTGCCACCACCTCCCCTGGAACTTCCCGCCTGGCCTGGTGCACCCTGGACACGCACACCGGCTCGGAGAGACAGCCGGAGAGGAAACGAGACTTCCCAAGGACATCCCCGGCAGCCCGGCTCCAGGAGCCCCCGACTGAGAGATTACAACTTGAAGAATAAGTCCCTCCCTTGGGTACAAGGTCCCAGGACCTTCTTTCCAGCTTCTAGCAAACCTCCGACAGAAGACAGTTGACTTTTTAAATGTTTTAAGACCTCCCAAGGGGGTGGGGGGAAATCAAATATTAAAAAAAAAAAAAAATGTAACCAGTACCAACCTGGGTAGCGAGGAGTAGGGAGGAGGAGGAGGAGGCGTGAGACCTGCTCAGTCAGATTGCGTAGCTCGCTCTGCCTCGCTCTCTGTCTATCTCTCTTTTCCTCTCTCTCTCTCTCTCCCTCTCTTGGTATTTTTTTTACAGGGAATGCATTCTTTCTGAAAGTATCAAGACGGCGCCAGGCAGCTCAGTGTTCGCAGACAGCTGTGGCGCGACGCAACTTAAGGAGGTTCTAGTGTCATCCGCACCGGGGGGGAGGAGCCTGGCGCTGGGACAGGCTCCCCGGCACAAGGAAACTGCAACCCAAACCCGCGCCAGGACTTCATCCCCCCCCCCCTTACTCCCCGAAGGGTTTGGAGCGGAGGGGGCGGGCAGGAGGAAATTCGTGCTCTGGCCCTTTAAATGTGGCTCCGGCTCTGGCCGATTCATTCGGGCTCGGTACATAATTCCATGCTGGTGAAACCGGCCTGCCTCATTCATAAAGTTAATTTCGACAGGCAGACTTTTCTTTTTAGGACCTTTATTTTAATAGGCAAACTTTTTAAAAAATTACTTTTCAATCCATAGTATTTGGGAGAATTTATTGATTTGGGGGGCCATGTGAAAACCCATCAGAAAGAAAAAAACAATGTTCACATACTTTGAAATTTGCCTCTCGGACATATTTCTAAGAAGTTGAGGAATCAAGCAAAGGGCATGCCTTGAGTTGAAACATCCGTGCTACTTTTGTTGTGGTCGTCCCCATTTTCTCCAGCCTACTGTGCTCACAAGCTCCTCGAACGTGATTCAGCTACTGCAGCTGCCCTTCCCAGACCTAATACTTGTAATCGATGTGTGCTTTTGACTTGAGTAACAACAGTGATGGAAGTAAAGGAAGAAGACTCTAATTCATTCCTCAGAGTAGATGGAAAGAAAGCACTCGGTCTCCACTCCAGTTACCGAACTTTTCCCTTCGCCCCGCCCGAAGCCCTACTTACTCCGCTCCGAGTGTTTCTCCCTAACCAAAGAAACCAGCACCCGCCACCGATCCTAACCCTCGCAGCCGGGAGTACTCAGCCGCGACCTCCCCCGGGCTCAGCTGCTCTCAGGGCTACAGTCTGCCCAGCCAGCAGTCCCGGACGCCGGGAGCGCAGATCCGAGACCGCCCGGCAAGGGGGCGGGGCGGGGCCAGGGGAAGGGCCAATCAGCGGGCGAGGCTGTGGCCGGGCCGCGATTGGCCCGCCCCGCGGGCGCCCACCCGCCCGGTCCGGATGGGGCCC
>NW_006159757.1:6046436-6048443 GCF_000334495.1 Tupaia belangeri chinensis
CGCGCGGTGGTGGCCCGCCCCGCGGGCTCCAACCTGCCTGGTCCGGATGGGTCCTTTGAGTCACTGCATCCCCTAGCGGCGCTGAGGCTCCTGCAGCCGCCCTCCCGAAAGCGCGGTCTGGGCAAGCAGAGGTCAGGCGGGAAAAGGAGACTCCAGGTCTACCTTTTGCTCACCTCGGGGAAACGTTTGCGAGGAGACAGTAGGTTCTCCTGCAGACTTTCCAACCGACCGGGCTGGGAGCTTAATCTAGGAGTTTATTTGACTCGAAGACATTGTTCCCTCTTTACTCTTCGACCCTATAAAATTCCCTACTATACAAAAACTCGAAACCGAACCTGTCCCTAACAGTACGTCCTGAAGGAATCCTTTCATGCGTGAAGGAAACCCATTCAAATTCACCTTCATGTGTGGGGAACATGTCTCGTTTTAAAACACAGTCCTGGCAGAAAGAGGAGTAAAATTTATTTGGAAGTAGTGGAAACGTGGGTCCTCCTGTTCTGGGATCTGGAGCTTCTCTGGAGTCCTCACTTTCTTAAATCTAATGTTTGTTTGAAATCACTGTTGAATTTCTAGGTAGAGAACAAGGAGGAAAAGTAAATGTTACCCGCCCTGGCCGGCCCGCCCGTTTCTCCTGAGCCCACTTGGTCTCTCGTTTATTACGGCGGCGAGTGAAGGAGCATCGATTTTCCTTTCGCTCTGTGACCACACTTCTCTCCTGGGCCAGTCAAGTTGCCAGCATCTCCTCCTGCTCACGGCGCTCTCCAAACCTTTTAATTATTTAGTTGCTGTCTAACATTCACCGGAAACCACTCCATAAACAAGGAGAGACGAACGCACACGCATTTTTGCTAAGGAGTCGAGATCAAGATTAAAGATGGAAGCTGAAAGAAAAAATAAGTGTTTGCATTTTAGCGGGTCGGGCAGGATACGACAACCAGCCGGACCCTTGTTCACCGCCACGCGGAAAATCCTTTAGTCCTCTGGGCCTTTCGAAGTCCCATAAAAGAAAAAAAGGGAGCTGTCCTTGGGACAGAAAAACTGCTGATGCCAGGACTTAAAAATATTAACTTCTGAGGCTAAGACTGATTTTAATAAACAAAATGTTCGCGAGGAGGAGGCCTTCCGGTGTAAGGGCGCCTCTAATAACTTTGGGAGGGTAAGGGCAAGGGAAGATTATTCGTTTTAATTCGATCATCAGCACGGAGTCAGTGCACTGGACTAAAGAGGGGCTCACCACCACCTCCCTTTAGAAAAACAAGAAATCTTGAAGGCCCTTTTTGGTCTGGGTGGTTTGGGGCAGGCAGAGAGCGGTGGGGGGGTCTAGGGCTGGATGCCCCGGGTAATGGAGCCAGCCTGTAGGGGGTATTTAACATTTAATTCCCAGCCGGTCCGCCCCTGTTCCCGGACTGACAGTGGGTAATTGGGAAAGAGGACGTTGCTCTTTTGATTTCCCGCGCCGGCCAGTCTCGCCGACGCCACACTGGGTTTGACGTCACGGGCCCAGCCCCAGAGCCAGGAGCACCGTGCAGGGGATGGGGGGAGGGAAAAGGAGGGGAGAGGGATATCGAGGAGGGAGGGCCGAGGTCGGCCCCGGGACCCACGGGGTAGGAAGGGGGAAGGGAGCGCGGCCGGAGAGGCAGCACTGCGTGGCCTGAGGCGGACAGCCGGGCTGCAGGGGTCTGGGCCAGGCCAGGCGCCGGCCTGACCCGCCTCGCCGGCAAAAGCAGGCCGGGTTTCCTCCTTCTCGGGCATGCGGGGGAGGGGAGGGGGCTCGGGGCCCGGGGAAAGTGGGAAAAGGTGGTCCCGATTCTCCCTTTGCCTGCGCGGGCAAAGCTGATCCCGGCCTCCTGCGGAGACGCCTCTGCGCCCTCCCGCAGGCCTGACGCGCCCCCACCGCAGGCGCCCGGACCCTGGCCTCGTCTAGCGAGTCCCCCTCCTTCCCAGGAGCAGCCGGCGGAGCTCTGGTGGAGGAAACCAGGAGGCGACCAAGGAGGATGCTGCCGCCGA
>NW_006159757.1:6048600-6048945 GCF_000334495.1 Tupaia belangeri chinensis
CGGGAGCCAGCTTGGCCTGTCTGTAACCACAGGCCTCTAGGCGGCTGCTTTAGGCGACAAGTTGAGTGGGGTATGTGTGCCCTCTTGGGGAAAGGGTAAGAAATGGAGTCTGACTTTCTCTCTGCTGGGGTAAGCTGGACCCACACACAGCCCCAAATACGTGCCCTCGTGCAGGTCCCTCCCACCCGCCCTCCTGGGGGCGCAGAGACCCTGCTTGGGTGAAAGTGGGACAGACAGTTGAGACCATGGCGCTGGTAGGAGCGGGACCCTAGGGCTCTGCTCCAGGGTCGCGGACCCAAAGAATGGAAGTCCTCACGGCCAGCGTCACCCACCCGAGCCTGGCGA
>NW_006159757.1:6049017-6089934 GCF_000334495.1 Tupaia belangeri chinensis
AGGGTAACCAGCAAAACCGATTCTCTGGGTCGAAGTCCTAAAGTTACTAATCCCGAGCTGGGGGAGTAAACGTGCCTCCGGCCGCCCGGGGCGGTCATTTGAGCGTGTTTACTTAAGGACTTTGCAAGTGGAGCGCGCGCGAAATAGTCGGATTTCCAGCGAGGCAGCAAATATTTGCAGGCGGTAGAAAGAAGCGGAGCCGGGCCGAGCCGCCGCGTCCCTCCCCCCCGAGCCGCGGCGCCGGCCTGGGCGGACCCGGCCGCGCAGTTAAAGACAGAAATGAAGCCTGGAACTTGCGGGGCTGGGGGCAGGGAGGGCGCAGAGGGACACCAAAGGCCAGAAACTCGAGCACCGCCCGAGGCCCTGGTGAGCCGAAACTGGGGGAGAAGCCCCCTTCGCATTCCAGCTCAATCAATCTTCCAGGCTGCTATCGGTCAATAAAAAATGGTGTGAAGCGGCCGCTGTCGCTGTGCGTCTGGGGTGGAAGTGGAGGCCAGAGGTGTCGAGGCCGGCGCCGGCTCCCGGCAAGAGTCGGGTTCGCTGCCCCGAGATCTGCAAGCTTCAATCCCGGGCCGGTGCGTAGTCTTGAGCCTAGCCCGGCCCGGCGGGGCCTTTCATTGGGTGTCTCCATTTTAACAGTGGCCATTGTTGGAGCAATTAGCGAGAGACAATAACCGCCAAGAGCCTTTTAATTCGATTTTGTGCGCCGGCTGCAGCCGAGACCCGGCGCTCGACGAGATCGGCCAAGGGTGCCCGGGGAGGAAATGTCCGGTAAGGGAAGAGCCGGCTCCTTCCCTTGCCCGTTTCATCCTAGGTGTAGACGTGTTAAAGGGGCGACTGGGACAAATTGAAAGCGACCTGAACCAGGTCAGCACCAGAAACAGATCCTCAGCTTCGCTAGCCCGGGCTGGGAGTCCCCGAGATCGCCGCGCCTTTTCACGGCGCGCGTCTGAGCTGCGGCAGCCTCACGAGTCCCCAGCGCCAATTAGGAGAAAACCCGAAGGACAGAGACACGAAAACCAGCCTCCTTTTCTCCTTAGCCCCGGATCCCCACCTCGGTCACTCGAACTACGTCCGAATTTCCTTCACCATCGGGGGAGGAGGGGCAAAATAGAGACACCCGCTTGTGGCGCGTACACACCTCCCTCTCGGCTGAACTAGCTTCACTACCCCCTCCTCCGCCCCGGCCCCCTGGATTAGGTTACCGTGGCCGGGCGAGGATTTTTACTGGATACGAGAATAGCACAGGTAAAGCTGTATAAACAGCTCGCCGGCTGCGGGGCGCGAGGGTTACGCTGGGGACACGGCCCAAGGCACCGCCGCCGGGCCCCGACTGCGCGGCCAGCCGGCTGGGGAGCCGGCTCCAGCGCGGCTCCCCGACATCTCTGCAGCTCCCGCCCGGGCCCCCTTCCTCCTCCCCGCATAAGCTGAAATGTAGAGTGGGGAACAAAATCCAAACGCGATGAGAAAGCAGGAGGCAGTGGGCAGTGCTGACTACCTTGCTTCGGCAATGTGGGCTCTTCAAATAAAACACTGCTGGTACCTTGGGTGGATACGAAAAGGGGGACTCCAAAGACTCACTGGCAACGGGAAGATGCTGGTGGTGGAAGCGCTCATGGGGAACTCCGGAGAAGAGAGCTGTGTACGCGCAACCCTCCTCCCGGCTCCCACGCCCGCCCGCGCCCCCGGCATTGGGGGGACTATCTTCCAGGCGAAATAAGCCATCGCTTTGGGGTTGGCATGTGGTTTGATTTACCCTTTTTATCTTTTCTTTTCTCTTTGCTTATTCACGTATTACCGTTTAAAACTCGGAAGGAAACCCGCCCTAGCCAGGAGTGGCAGCTACGTAGAGAGTCAGAGATGGCTGGGAGATTACCCCCTGCATTTTGCCCCCAACTACATCCCCGGCCTCCAGCTTTGAGGGATCCTGGCCCTTCCTCTGCCTCTACCATCTTTGAAAACCCCTGATGATAGCGATAAAAACTGGGTAGGCAGGGGGTGTAGCGGAAAAGTGGAGACAGGGAGAAGACAGGGGATTTTGGCCTTGGGTTTAACAATCCACGCGTGAAGAAAGTGGTGATGGGGGGAGCCCCGGGGTTGAGTAGGAGAGAAAGAGTACCCCTGGGGGGTGAGTCCAAAGGAATTTTAGTCACCCTGGAGCCAGAGTGCATCTCCCAATTCTGCCTGGGTCGGTCCTGGCTTTGGCGGTGAGAGGGACAGGTGGGAGACACCAGGGATAAGGGAGGGAGGGAGGTGGCCCAGCCTGGCTGCAGCTGGTGTCCAGGCCAGTGGGTGCTTACCTTGCCCCCAGCAGCATCACTAACTCTCAGCTCCCTGCTTTCATACCAGGCTTCTCCTCCCAGACCTCTTCAGGTGGCACTACAGAAGCACCCATGGGCTCCCGTCCTCATGTCCCTGAAGTAGTTCAGCCAGGGATTCGCCTATTTGAACGCTGGGGCCACCAGGCCCTAGCATTTTTCCAGTGGGCAGGGGTGCATGTGGGGCTCAGGCTGACCAATCCTAACCACCTGCTCCACTCTTCCTGACCCCTGGCCTCTCCACTGTCTCAGTAGTCACCTACCACCTCATGGCCATCCATCTCCATAGACCCTCTCCCTGGCCACAGCCCCAAGCTGGAGTGCCAGCCCCAGCCAGCTTTCCTCCAACAGCTCCAATTTGGCTTTACAGGAAGAGAAGGAGGGCTTTATCTGGGGGCTATTGTGCTTTCAGTCCTCTAGATTAGCCTGAGGAACTGGAGTGTGATTGTTGCTGGACAATCATCAGTGGGTGTCCAGGGCAGAGGGAGTGTTCCCAGCTGAGGTAGGAAAATGGGGGAGGGTGATTTTGCTCAGATGTAGGAGGCAGAGGAGCATTTTAAAAAGCAGGAGACCCCATGGTAAAACCCGTGCATCTGCCTGGCCCCAGAGGTGCAGAGAGGAAGGTTTCTATGCCTACCTCTCTCCTGGCCCTGTCTCCATCTGGAGCTGCCCTTGGCCCAGCGCCTGTCCCGGCCAGGCCCCAGCTCTCCACCACTGGCCACCTCATGGACCTCATGCAATGCGTTATATAAAACAGAACAGCAACCAGACACATGAACCTGTCCTCCACTGGCACCTACAGACCCGCAGCAATGAATCCCTTGGGGGGACCTCCGCTAAGCTCCCACGGAGAGTGTTTCTTTCTCAAAGCTTCTGACTGCTCATCTGCCACCAGCACCCCGCTCCTGCCTGCGCAGCAGCCAAAGCAAAGGGAGCTCCTGTGGCTTTCCTCCCCAGACATTGGTAAGCCTCTCTAGGTACTGCAGCCATTAAGAAAAAGAGGTCATCAGAAATATTTGGTCTGCACACAAAGACATGCTAGGAGAGGAACACACGTTCAAGTGTAAATGGCAGACACCAAGGATGAGAGTGGCCTCAGCGCAGCCCAAGAATGGTTCAAATTACCCACTGCTGGAGAATGGAGAGGTTCCAGGCCCTGCCTCACATCCTCACATTTCCTTGTCAGGATCCCTACCTCCCTGCCACCTCCCACAAATTGCTATAATCTCCTGAGCCGGTTTTCCACTACCCTGCAGCCACATACCTGCCCCTTCCTAAGCTCTCTGTGTGGCCCTGAGCTGCCTAGCATCTCAGCAGGAGGGCTCCACTCCCATAACCTCACTGCGCCCCTGACTCACCCTACACCCTATGTCTTCCAAAGAAGCAGCGTAGAAATAGCAAATGAAAAACGAGCTAGCTTTGTCTGCAAGCTTTTAATGGGGACAGAACTGTCCCAGCGCTGACTCCCCCATACAGAATGGAGGGTCGGCCTGGGGACTGAAGGAGCTTGCGGACCCCAGCTACTCACATCTTCCAAGCCCTGCTGGCTTCTCAGGCCAGGAAAACCATAAGCCTGGCAGGACAATGGGTAAAAATTAGAAGCTGGGCCTCTTGCCTGATCCCGCTGTAGGAACCCCGACAATCAGTAACCATCATCCCTGAGGCCCGACACCCACTGGAGTCTCAGTACCATTGCTTGTGTTCAAACAGGCAGAAAAACGATTTCATTCTTCTCAATGACACAAAAGCTTAAAATAAGCCTTCTCCCCACAAACAGCTCATTTATAGATATCTAGATAGACAACCAGCCTGGCCGGGACCCCTGTTCTGCCGCCTGTCACAGGAAGAGCAGCCCACCCATTGCCACCACCGCCTTTCCTGCAGAAACTGCTGTGGGGTAAAAGGGCTGCAGAAATGCGACTTCATTATTTGTCCTTTTAAACTTTTATCTCCCATCCACAACCTCAGCACCTTGGTGAGGATGAGTATGAGGTGACGGTGGTGGAGGAGGACGACCTGGGAAATACAGGAAGCAAACGGAACCTTGGTTACACTCATTTCTACCTCTGCCCTGGTCGGTTCCCTCAGGTACCCCGAGGTATCCTAGAGGGAAAAAGAGCATGAATAGAAGCAGCTGTCCTCCCCAGATCCGCTCAACTTCCCTTAGAGTTGAACGGTATCTGTCTTCTTGGGAAATGCATCTGAGTGACTTCTTGGAGGTCTGTTCTTCTGAGGTCCCAGGAGAAAGTCCAAATCGCATCCTCTCTGACCCTCCAACCCCTCACAACCCTGGGCACCTTCTCTGGGAGGGAGGCTTTTCCTTACTCACCTCAGGGTGCTCCTGGTAGCAAAGGCGCCTCCCCGCTACCAGCTTCCCGTGAGGATACCAGATGCTGACACATCTGGGCTCCAACTTTATCTCATGGAGCACAGCTGGTTCTTTAATTATATGCAGAGACAATGAACCTAAACTCACACTGGTAAGTTCAGAAAAATAAACACAAAATTGACACTGCAGCCACCTTCAGGAAAAGGCCCCTAAGCAAAGGCGTTATTTGTTTCAGTCTTGTCCTCCCTGCAGGAGAAAGTGTGTCAGGCCCTGCTTCCAGCCTTCGCACTGGCTCTCAGCTTTCTGTTCCATTTTCCTTTGCATCTCTAGTTCTATCAGCTCTTCCCTCCAAACAAGGACACCCTCACACTCACACACCATGCTTACCCAAGGTCATTGCAGAAAGCCAAATATTTCCAGTGACCAGAAAGAACAATAAGGACCAGGAATTAGTTCACTTTCTTCCAGAGGCAGCTGTCCCTTTCGAGGCAAGACCTCCTCCTAATTCTCTCCACGTGCAGCAGGGAGAGGGAGTGCAGAGTTAGAGAGGAAAGAGAGCAATACTCACTGACCTGGGCAGCTCGCTCCCGAGGGCCAGCTGTTTTTTATTTTTTCCTGACTCTCCGGAGATCTGAAAGCAGAAATGACAGGCAGACAGTTCACCACTGTCGCCGCCGTCCGGGCTGCTGGAGCTGCTTAGCGCATCTCAGGCAAGCTTCCAGCGAGAGGTAAAACCTGGGTGATGTGCATCCTTCCCAGGAGCCGCCTCCCCTCCGCCTTTCCCTGCTCACTCCAGAGAGCGGAGCTCTTCCGGGTTGCGAGGGGGGGAGGAAGAAGGGAGGGAAAGAAAGAGCGAGCGAGGGAATGAATTTCACCCCCCTTTGCGAACACGCAAACCACACATCAGGGGTGTGCGAAAATGACCGAGTTGGGGTGGGGGGAGTCTGCCTGAAATGTGACCTGCTCCTGGCGCCTGCAAAGCCCACTGTCTTCTGCCTGGGCTGGAATTAACACTATAAATGTCATCACTGTGTTAGCTGGGTCATTTTCATAGGTGAAAGTGCTATTGCAGCATTTTCCTCCCACTTTGGGAAGAAATGGGGACCCAGCGTAAATATCTAGGGGGGGACAGCCACTGTGGCAGCCATTAGCAGGACCAATGAACCGGTGCCTCTGCCCCACAGGGCTTTTCCTCTCCTTTCCATCTCTCCTCTGTCTGTTTACACTGACGCCTTTCAAATGCCCGGGTTCTATCTTCCTCTCTCATGGGCCACAGCTAGTCCGTAAAAGTTAGAAGCAGAATACTGGGGGATTGGCCTTGACTGCTCCACTCTGGCCCTCCCAAGGTAGGCTCAAGGATGGGGTAGAGACAGAGATAACCGAGGTTCCGGGAGGGGGGTAGTCCATGGGTCCCAATTCTTTTTAAGAAGACTTGTAGGAGAAATCTACCTACTAGGAGAGCGAGATAAGAAAGCAGGAACCAGAGGCTACTCTGGAGATAAATGCCTGAAGGAAAATGATCCTTTTTAGCTACCTGCAAAACCCAGTAAACCTCGGCACCGCCGACTCCCCCTCTCTTCAAAACCCTCAACTCCTGTACCATCCCCTCCCCTGCTGGTGAGGAGATCAGAATAACCCACAGAATCTGCCATGAATAAATTTCGGCAAGAGTAAACTGAGACTCCATAAACATAGGGGTAGAAAGGTCAGGGTCCATTTGTTTTGACAGGTAGAGTTTTCCCTTCACAATATTTATATAATAAGAATATGGAGACTGACTTTAAAAATAAATAAATCTTTGGGGAGAAATAAAACAAAATTTGCCCATGGCGGGGCCAGGAAGTAAGAAGTTTCTGTTGCTCCAACCGGTTGAGTAGGAAGGAGCTGCCCAGTTTCATGGGGCAGTGTCTGGGGGTGGCCATTCCCTGAAGGAGGACTAGGGCAATTGGTCAGCAGAGTCAGGAGAATGGGTGGTGTGGATGGAGGTGGGGCCCAGGCCAAAGGAGGAAAGCTGAGGAGGGCCAAGGAGAACCGGGGAGGTACAGCTGAGCGCAGACGGTGGTGTGGACAGAATGGGCACAGGCCTATGCCCCGCCACAGGCATCACTCTGGGGAGGGGTCTTGGCTTTCCGCGAGGGCGTCGCTGCCCCTGGGTTGGGTCCAGGCTTGCTTCCAGCCGCTGAAACCCCAAAGCACCCTGTAGGGCACCACGAACACAACTACCCACCCACCCGCGTGTGGGTGTGGGCTGCGCACTCTCCTGGCGGTTTTAAATCCAGGGTAGGGGCTGTGGAGCGTATCTCTTGCCAGCCTAGCCAGGAGAGGGGAAAGAGGGTCTTTCTGCCCTACAGGGGGCCGCAAAGGCCACCGTTGTCACAAACGCAGCCCTACCTCCGCCTGCCTGCCCTGCCCCTCCCGTCTTCCGCCACCAAGTGGCAGAGCCACGTTTTTCGGCGTGTTTCGAGGACGCAGGGGAAAGGCCACTCTCTTGACAGTTTCCACCCAACCTGTTGCCTGGTCGCTTCTGGGGGCTGCCTGGGCGGTGCCTGCCCGGCCTGGGCCGCTGAGGGGAGTGTCACTGATATTCTGGACCCTTAGAGGGTCCCTACACAGCCTGGTTCCTTGCCATGCACTTCCCCATGGTGACTAAGACCCGGGTCCAGAGTGGGGAGATCCTTCCTCCGGCGCGATTGTTGCCCCTGGGCACAGAAGTTAGGTGCACCCCAACTCGCCGTCCACCTGGCGGAGCGCCGGCATTTGCGACTTGCGCCTTAATCCCAGGTCCCTTTCTGGTTTCTCATCATTTTCTGAGTTCCCAGTTCCCAGTTCTCCCACCCTCCTACCGAACCTCACCATGGCGTCGCCTCCTAGGGGAAAATCCTTTGCCCTTAGAATCTGGATACTGCAACGGCACTTCTGAGACCCGAGGTGGACACGATTATACCCTCTCCTAGCCCCTGGCCACCCGGTCCTCTGAGCGCGGGCGACCCTTCCCCTGCCTGGTTCCCGTCGGTCTGGCGGCCTTGTTCCCTGTTCCTTTTCTGCTGACGCGGACACTAGCTTGTCCGTCGCCAGGTCTAAAGTGACTCCTTGGTAAGGGGTTGCGAAATCCGATCGCATACACGCGGCTCCTTCATCACCCCAATTCTGCCTTGAGCAAAGAAGCCTTAATTGAAGGAAATTTGATTGCGAGGAGACCCAAGCTTAAAAACAATCCAAAAGACTTCATAAAAATACAACTGTTTTTCAATTTAATGGTCAGACAGGGGCAAGATTCAGCCAACTGGGCATTTATTGCTATCTTGTTGGACTTAGGGAGGAAGTACTGCTAACTGGGTGAATTATCCAGGAGAGTTGGGAGAGATTCAGGGTGGAAAGGAGGTGGGGTAAAGAAAGGATTTATCCTGAGAGGTAAACACAGTGAAAGGCTTGCTCGTAGCTCCATCCGACTTCCTGGGCAGAAGGGCTGAAGATTTATTCTCCATGAGTGGACCGTGGTCCAGCACAATGTAAAGATAGCGCTTTAACGAAGGCACAAGTTGCTTTCTGAATTTTAAAAGCTACCACTCTGGCTTGCCCATTCGTGGTTCGGGTCCCTGTGCATGTATGTAGATTTGCGGATGACAGAGAGGGAGAGAGAAAACTGCACTGCTATGTGTGCGATGTATGTGAGGCTGTCTACTGTTACCAGCTAAAGGGCAAAACGGTTGTTCAGAGGCTGCCCTGCCTTAACGCATTGGAAGGAACCCAATGGCTTTGTCCCCCAAATTTCAGGCGTCTCTGGAGTGAACCTTTTCCCTGAGGAAGTCCTAGAGCAACAGCAGGGACACAGACCCAGCTCAGGGCCACACAGAGATATGGAGATTTCAGTGTCAGTCACCTCTGCCCTGCACCCCACATAACTGTACCCTATTTTGGGTCTCCCTGACTCCATTTCCCTCCATGGAGCACGTACCACTGGCCTTTAAATCCTATAACCCTGGATAGATGGTCATCCTTCTCTGACTTGGACCCAGAGCTGAACCAGTGAGAGAGATGGACTGGAGACCCAGGCCTGGGCACAGAACTGGGCTTTGAGACTCTCCCTGGAGGGGAACAAGTCATTATAATTGGCACAAGCATCAAGTACTTTAAATTCAGTGGTGGTGGTGGTGGTGGTGGTGGCATGTCTAGCAAGTTTTCTGAGGCCACATTCCGACAAGCTAAGGCATTTGATTGGATCTTCAATATAAAGGGAAGTCGCTGGGCCTGCGGAGGGAGACGATGGATCCGTAAATGACTAATAGATAATAGAAACACTGTGTCCAGATCTCGGTGATGGCCTGTAGATATGAAGTTCACCTGTTGGATAAAGAAAAAGGAGACCCTGTAGGAAGAAATCATCGCTGGCAGAATCTTCCATCTTTCTAAGAGTGTGTGGCTCTTAGAGTGGGTCTGTGGAGGGCTGAGGGATCCAGGCATTTATTCTTTCAGGTTTGCAACATCCCATTTCTTTTCCTTAAAACAAAGTAATGTGTTTCTTTCAGCCCATCCGTCTTCAGCATTACGCCCTTTCTAAATTTTCCATCTTCCTAGGTAGACTCGGATTGGTTGAGTTCTAAAAGTGCGTTCTGCTTTAGTTTCAAAGTTCTCATCGTTCAATCCCACTCATGGAGATGTATTTTATTATAAGTGTATATGGGCAGGGGAGGTTGGGAAGGCATAAAGAAGGTATGGAATGAGGACAACCCAGTTCTTTCATTTTTCTTTCTTTCTTCTCCTCTTTCTTCTGTTTCAACAGGACATTTTTATTAAACTCACCTTTCAGGATCTTGGCCGTGACTGTTTTCCTGACCAAGAACTATAGCCCAGTGGGGGTGGGTACGCTATGGGGGGCTGGGTAGCATGGAACTATAGATGTCTCAAATGAAAGTTTCAAAATCAACAACTGGAAATTAAAAAAAAAAAAAAAAAGAAAAAGAAAAGAAAGAAAGACCTATTCCACCCAGGCGCCCTAAATAAATAGCCCCGTTTGCAAATTCCTATCAATTATTACGTGATGGGAAAAAATCCTATCTGAAAATAAAGCACGTGGACGTGGAGAATTTTAATTAAATCTTACTGTGGATATAATAACATGGAAGTGATTTTTCATTGCATGGGACTATAGATGGCTTAAAAGGAAATTTTAAAAACAAAAAATGGGAAATAAAAAAAAAAAAAAAAAAGAAAAAGAAAAGAAAGAAAGACCTATTCCACCCAGGCGCCCTAAATAAATAGCCCCGTTTGCAAATTCCTATCAATTATTACGTGATGGGAAAAAATCCTATCTGAAAATAAAGCACGTGGACGTGGAGAATTTTAATTAAATCTTACTGTGGATATAATAACATGGAAGTGATTTTTCATTCGGCGCTTGCCTGCTCACCAGTGTTTTATGGCGTTTTCTTGCCTCTGACTTTATTTTAAAATATTAGACGAGGTGGAGAATTATAAACGACTCTTTCCTTATCTGTGCTGCTCACATATCCAGGATCAGAGGAGCTGATTAAGAAAGAAGTCAGAGGCAACGTTGGATTCATAATGATTTGGAATAATGAATCCTTATCTCTGCTTTCCAGATTATCTGCCTTTCAGCTCCCAATGTTTTGTTACATGGGATAATTTATTGCATCTAATACATCACAATGAATCTGATGGTAGAAAGTGATGGCCAACGTTGTGAAAAGGGGGCCCTTATTTTTTATCCCGGGGCAATGAAACTGCTTTTTGCAGTTTTTAATTGGGAAAATATAAGGTAGATCTGATAAAAAAAAAAAAAAAGAACTGGGTATAATCTTGCCTGCTCGTGCTTTACCACGCTGCTCTTTAATTAGTGTGTCAATTTCAGGCTGAAATTAACAAGATCGACCTGAAACCAGCGCTTAGTTTCTCCCTAGTGCCGAGATCCTAATTTTTAACATGATTTATTTTTATGAAAAAGGAGATAATTAATCATAAACACTGACTAAAGCAGAGAGCCAAGTTAAGATAAAATGCCATTTGCCTCTTTATATAGAAAGAGACCCATAATGTTCATTTTTCTGAGATTTTCCTCCTCCTCATCTCTCATCCCCCACAAAACTCCTACCCTAACTAACTGGCCCACTCCAGCCCCATTCCAAGTAAACAACAAAAAAAATCAATTCCAGGATCCTCTCAATATTCATTGCCCTCTCGTTTATAAAAGTACTGTGTATATATTCAGCTCTCCTGGCTTTGTCTGCTAACACGTGCAGAATACACATAGATTTCCTTCCCACTAGGTTGGGTGGGTGGGTCCTCCCAGACATCGCCCCACCCCACCCCACCTACCCTCCTCAACCTCTCTCTGTTTTAGAGTTAGAGAGGACACATATCTCATTTAATGGTTAATTAGTTCCAATAATTGTCATTTTTGTTTCTTTTGTCTTTCACCCTAACACCAAAGGAACAAAAGCCATCTAAACGCAACAGGCTTTCCTCGCTTCTTACAGGATAGCTTTCAGAATCCAAGCTATACCCGGAGTCCCCTCCCAATGACTGACAACACTAGCAACGTCCCGGCTTCAGGAAGTAGAAGGGGCAGGAGTCAGTGGTAATTTGCTCTTTAAGCTTTTTGTGCCTGTTGATTACTTTCTGGCTGCTTGGATTAAACAATCGTTGCAAATATGCAAACCAGTGAGAGGAGATTCATACATATTCGCTCTCCAATTGTTCTCCTTGACGTCAGATCATGATTTCTTGGCAATTGGATGGCTTACACTGGAATAATACTCGTCTGAAATTCTCCACCTTTCTCTACGTTGCAGTAGATTTTGTGCTGAGAGGTAGAAGGAGGATTTAGTTTGTATATATTTTTTTAATTTTAAAAAGTTTAATCATTATTTTCTGTTCAACTTAGTTCCCATTGCCTTTTTTCTCCTTTATACTTAAGACCGGTTACCTCTGAAGTGTGAGGATCTGGAGTTTGTTTCCTGGAACCATAACTTCCCAGACAGTTCTTGAGGAGATTGGAGCATGTAGAAGTGGGCCAGTAAAGATGGAAGAAATGAGGATACAGTTGAGGCAGAAACTAGGATGAAGTTCCTTAGGAATAAAGCATGCTAACCTTCACCCCTAGCTCAGACCTCCTAAAGAGTCCTGAAGTGGTCACACCCTTCCCTCCAGGACGTTTTCCTCTTCCGTGGTTACCAAAGAACCACTTATCTCAGGTTCAACTCTCAATTCTGCATCCAAATGATGATTATTTTTTCTTATCAAAAAAATTAATTTTGATGATAAAGATATTTCAGGTTTTAGGTGGTGGTAGAATAAGATAACTGATTTTCTGAGATCTTTTCCCTGATCTTTCAGTTCTCTCTGGCCTCAGCGCAGCGGACTTCCGATGGCTTAGTTCTAATTCTGTATGCAACATTGCATAATTTTCCCACTTCTCTTTCAGTAATCCTTTTGTTTGTTTTATTTTTTGGTTATAAGCTGGAGGGTAAGTTACTCACCAGAGAGAGAGACAGAGAGACAAAAAGACAGGGAGAGGGAGAAAGTGGTCACACTGTAATCCCTTCTCCTCCATTTCTCCATCCTGTCAGGGTCTTGGGCATACAGACTCACATATCTAGTATATTTTTCAAGCTGCTAGGCCTGGGATTCTAACTGCATTTGACCATGTGGGATTCAGCTCCCTTAATCAGTAAGCCAAGGGTCTGGTCCCCGGCTAAGAATTTGAATGCTTTTATGATCTTGAACAATTTACTTAAAACTTCTGAGTCTCAGTTTCCTTTCATGTAAAATAGTAGTAACAACAATGCCTCACTGAATTGTTATGACTAAATGAACAAATATGAGAAAGCATATGTTTTCTAGCATAGCACCTGGCATGTAATAGGTAGTCAATAACAATTCCTCCTTTTCTTTTCTTCCCTCACCCCTCCCTTTCCCTCCTTTCTTCTCTTCCCTCTCTTGATGACACATCACTCCAAGAATTTCAAGTATCAATTATAAGTAATATTAATTTCTCAGCCCCAACCAGTGAAGTGCAGATGATCTGATAGGAGTCTAAAAACGGTGCTTCCCCAGATGAAACAGAACAGAGGGAGCCTACTGGGCCGTTTCCCATGCCCAGATGAACATTCAATTTTCCGGCATTATCTCCGCACTTAAACTCGCTTTCTCCATTTCTGTGCCAAGATAAATTTGCATAATATTTGCAGCTGTAATTAGCTGATGAGCATCTCCCAGCCTCCCCCTTTGTTTCCCCCTGCATTTGGTCTTCCATTGATGCCACGTTTGATCTTTAATATCACAGGATTCCCGATAGAGGATTGCATATCTTATCTTCTCCGGCTCCAAAATCTTCTAAGAAGGAGGGAGAAAAGGGAGAGAGGGGGTTTAGAGGAAAGCATGAGGGAGGAGAATGGAGCTTCCACTAATCAGAGTTGGAAAAGGTTATGTTGGAAGCAGGTATAGGTAGGGACAGAACAAATAAGATAAAAGCGGAATTCAGGTGCGGTGGGGGCAGAGAGACGCGGGAACAGCCTCTGGAAGTTGGAGAGTCTGGAATCAATGTGTCATTACTGAGAGAGGGCAGGACTGGGGTGGGGGACATTGGGACCGGGATGAGGTTTAGGGCGTGTGGCTAGTGGCCAGTCTGAACTCAGGCTCTTCCTCCATTTCTGGAGAGTCGCAACTGCCTTGGTCTGAGTGAGACATCTCTGTCGGTGTGCTCCCCTTAAGCAGAAACTGGAACTTTTGAGACCAGGTGACTCCCTGATCTGCCCATCTGTTTGTGTCTTGTTAATAGAGTGAGGCACTCCTGAATTACGAATATGCTACTGACACTTTTCATTTTCCCAGTCCAGTTTACGAGACATAAAAGACCAAAAAGAAGGAAAGAAAAAAAGATACTAAGAAGAGGAGACCTTGAGTCGGTGGCAAACCAGCCATGCTTATGCCAATGTGAAGCAAGACCAGAGACGTTTCCCCCTGGTCTCCTTCTGGTGGTCATTGTTATGTGGTTGTTTTTCTCGAATTCGGGAACTTTCTGACTTGGGTGGCGGCGGGTAGGAGGGGAGGCGGATTAGAGGAGCCACTGGTTGGATTAGTATTTGTGGGAATCCGGAGGGGGAGAGAGAGAAAGGAAAGGAAAGAGGGAGAAGGAGGGAAAAAAAGAAGACCAGAAAGAGTCGATTTTCATGCCAATCATTGGAACAAATAGCTAACATTTAACGTTTACACCCGCACTGGCGGCGCCCTGGCGCTCCGTGGACCTGGAGCCGGGCTAAAATATCCCGAAAGCCTTTGGAGAAAACGAGTTTCCAGCTATCAGGTTCTCCCCATCTCCCCCCTTTCATCAGGCTTCGGTTTCAGGCTGGACTTGTCCAATGTCTGCGTTACCGCTGCGAGCTCCTACAGGAGTGTCAAGGAGGCAAATATCAAATAGCGCCGGGGTCAAGGCGATTTAGTTAACCATTGGGGCCTCAGGTCTTGAAACTTGTGTGGGACTCCGCGGGGGAGGGGAGGCGGCCGAGAGAGGGCGAATGAGTGAATGAATGAATGAGTGCGTGTCGTGGGGGAGGGGAGCTCTCCACGGTAAACGGAGGGGTCCCAGCCCAGCGGGCCTGAGCAAGAAGCCAGCCTCCTCCTCCCGCCCTCTCCTTTCCACACTCCTGCTTCTTCCTGGGCAAAGTTAAGCCTCTCAGTTCCAGAAAAAGATCCTTAAAACTTTTTTTTCCCCTTTTAAAATAGAGCCAGTTTTCTAAACCAAAGTGCAGATAATTAGACATTAGTCCTGGCCCCGCCATTGCGTGGCTTTAGTAATTGTAGCGTCTTCGGGCCTCAGTTTCCCCATTTCCTAATTGAGAGGGTTGGCCCAGAAGCTGACCAACATCCTTTTCCACGGGAGATAAAAACAGCAGGCGGTCTCCCTGGGGCAGGGAAATAGGGAGTGGGGTGTGCTGAACTCTGCGGCCCCAACCTCTGTCTCCCTGGGCACCCTGGTACCACCCCAGGCTGACCACAGGTGCTGCCCAGACAGAAGCCCTCACCTGGGCTCCTACTGGAAGGCTTCCCCCAACCCCTGAGCTCTGTAGCCTGGAGCACCAGTGATTACTCTGCGGTCACCACCAGGGAAGTCGAGCTTCCCCCAACCACATTCAGAAGGCAGCCCCCTCCTCAGGGTCTCATGCCTCTCCTTTCCAAAAGGCAATATTTTCTTTGGGGGGAGGAGGGAGCAGATCGACTCAAGTGCCAAATTCTGACTCAAGTGCCAAGCCGAAGTCCAAGCAGAAGCGGCATCTGGGTGGAGGGGATGCATAGCCCACAAAACGCAGTGTTTTAAATCGATTGACCCAAGTCCACTGCTCCACGTTGTTTTTTTTTTTTTCTTTATTTTTGAGAACTCCCCCCCCTGCTGTTGCATGTGCGGGATCTCAGGCGTTGTGGGGCTGGGTGTGTAACACTGAGCGGAAAATCCAGTCGAAGCAAAAGGGTACTTAGTGACAGCAGCTCAGTCTTCCAGGGCGGGGACCCAAATCAGAACTGTCCTCCCTCACCCCACCCCATTCCCGGCATCCCTTCAAGGCCAAGCGCCAGGCCCGACTTCTCAGCCCGGTGGACAAGCGCTGTGAAGTGGGGGTCCGAGCCGGAGGCAGGAGAGGCAGCAGGGAGGGGACAGAGAGGGGCACAAGAGCGAGGTGCTCAGACGTGCTGGGGTGGAGTGGGGGCCCCTGTCTTCTTAAATAACCCTCCTTTTGTGAGCCTTCCCCTCCCTGCTGTAATTCTCAGTGATAGTCATGAAGAATAATCATGATGATACTTTCCACCCTTCTTTCTCAAATTAAAAAGAGAGAGAGAGAGAGAGAGAGAGAGAAAGAGAAAATACGCACCCAACTGCACTACCGTTCGGGTTCCGGAGAAATTCTCAAATAGAGCAGTGTAATTTCTCAGTTGATTTTGATTGACATACTGTCCCTGGGATCATGTGTTAATCCCTTCTTCACTCAAGCCTTTTCATAACTCATTTCTCTCTTGCTAGATGGGGACTCTGATGGTTACCGAGGCAACGATGATAGCACTAAGCTATTTCCCTCTCTGCAAGGAGACCATTATTCCGCATGCATAGGCCATTTGCAACAGAGGTCGTCACAAAGTCATCCACAACATAGCACACGTTTATTAAACTTTTATTCTCTTTTTTTCCCCCAACACAGAAACTAGTTTGCACTGGTACTGGGAATATCATTGTCCTGCTCTGTGTTGGCAATATCTGTCCGGGAATGGAGTGCGCGAGCCCACATGGACACATTCGCTCAACTCCACCCGCTGTCTCCACCTCTTCCGCCTTGGAGAGCGTGATCTCTCCATTCCCATCCACCGGGCAGGGTTGTCTCTCATACAACCTCTTGGACCCTCTTCTCTTGAACCTGCAGTATAAGAAGAGACCGTGGTGACATCTAAGGGCAAGTGGGAACCTGCCTTCCAGGACGTGCAGGCTCGCCACCCTCCTGTGGTTAACCCAATCTTCTCTGCATACCTTACAAAATAAAAATCACCTTTTGTCCCACTTTCTCGGAGTCCCCAACTCCCTCCTTGGCTCCCTGCCCCCAGCAACCCTTTCTGCTCCCCTCCTTGGTATCTGCGCCTGGCCAGGCCTTCCCAGGCCACCCGAAGACTCCCTCGGTGCTGCCTAATGGCGGAGGTCGCCCTGGCTGCGGAGAAAGCCACCTGCCAGGAGCGCACGGTTCTTAGGTTTCTGTCTCCATTTTAGCCAGGAAACAGTTTCTGCTGGCCCAGGCTCCCAGACCGAGACCTGCCCGACTGGGGGAAACTGACGGATCTGGTTTCCAGCAGCGGTAGTGGAGTGTGTAGAAGACCCGACCATCTGGGAGTTCACTGAGGGCATTGCTCTCTAGCGCAGTCTCCACTGAGAAATGCAAACGTGGCATAGACATTTCTATTCCCAATCTGCAAGGCCACCAACACCAAATGGCAGCTGTCAAGGCCACTGATGGCCAAGGGTTACCCCTCCAGCTTCTCCCAATTCCCTTTCCCGTTCTTTACTTCTACACGCAGACCTCTTCCTTCATCTTTATTTTTTAAAAAGAATTATTTATTTAATTTCCGGGCCAGCATGTGACTGGCATGGTGGTTAAGGGCTCTGGACTCCCACATGGCCTACTGCAGTTGGAGTCCTGGACCTGGCCGCTTGCTTTCTCACTTTCTCTCTCTCTTTCTCCCTCTCTGGTCAAATTAAGAGAAGTTAATTGATTAATTAAATTTTAAAAGAATTATGTATTTAATTTTATTTATTCATTCACTTATTTTAATTTGACTAGAGAGAGACACAGAGAGAGAGAGGAAAATGGAGAAAGCAAGCCACCACGTACGGGATTTGAACCATGGTTGCCCATGTGGGATTGCCCAGCACTTTATTTTTTTTATGGGAATGGTAGACCCACTGGAGTGCCTCCCCACAACCTCTGCAAATTTGACTTTAGAAGGCCCGAATTGAGCCAGTCCCTGGCCCCCATGACTGCCTTTTCAGTAAGGAAGCCAGTGCACCACCCCTCCCCCGCCCTGCAGGGGGCCCCCAAGACAATCTTCTCAGCAGGGCAGTCCCCTCCCCCCATCCTCCATCGCTGCCTCCGCACCCTACTCTCCCACCATCTCACAGCCATGTCCAGGAGGGACCCTTCTGGACCCTTCTTCGAGTCTCTCCCATTGCATAGATCTTGAGCACCAAGCCAGGACCCTGCCCCTGAAATGCTTGCGCTCCGAAGCCCCAGCAAGGGGAGGGGGGAAGAGGGGAGGGGACCTGGCTCCTAGGTGGCAGGGGAAAGGCACTTCGACGAAGCTGTCAACCTCTCTCCTGGAGCCCTGCATTGCATTGCCAGTCAACTGGGCCATGATCCCATAGATGGCACTGAAGGTGGGAAAGGTCGCTATGGCCACAAGGCGACCCCACGTATTACCCCAGAACCCGCCGCTGTGCATCGCAGGTCATGCCGGTGAGGAACTCATCTGGCTCAAAAGAGCTAGAGGATGGATCACCACTGCCCCTTTAGTGCAGCCCTCACCCAGGGCCAGTGGAACCCGGTACAGAGGAGTTCTGAGTGGAAGGGAGGTGATCTTTCCCCGGATGTCTGCCTGCCTGCCTGGATCCCTTTCCTCTCGTGTTTACAAGATAAAACACCTGGAAATCACACCGCAGACTAGCTTGCCCTGAGGAGCCAGAGTCTACAAGCCCCAGGGCGAGAGAGGGTGGGGACCCAGAGGGGAGATGAGGCACAGATGGCTGCTGGGGGAGGGGGCAGAGTCCAGTGGGGTGCATTTTGGTGCTTTCTAAAATGGAGTGACCAAGTGCCTGGAGGGCAGATTGAGGGACTAGGGACGGTCAGGAAAGGAAGTCTGCCACCTCTTCCTCCTGGAGGGTTCAGAGAATCAGAACAATGTGGAATTTCTGACCATGACCTCAAGTTAGACCAGGGGTGCTGGAGACCTGACCCTGAGGAAGTGGGCATTGAAGAAAGGGCACTGATCAAAGAGAGTTCCGAGGTGTCCTCTCTTACTGTCCAGCTAGGTGACTCTGGATCTTTCTGTCCACTTTAGGTTTGACAAGTCTGCCGTTGTGTTTTTTTTGTTGTTGTTGTTGCTTAAAAATTTTTATTTAATTGTATTGGGTCGTGGGAAAAGTCATGATGCATTTTTGCATAGAAAAACAAAAATATGTCATGACTTTTCTGATAACCCAATAGTTTATTATTATTATTTTAAAATTGGCTGTAGAGCACATGTGCTCACCAGAGAGAGAGAGAGAGAGAGAAAGAGAGGGAAAGTGAGAAAGCAAGCTGAATCAAATTGAAGTGAGCCATGTGGGAGTCGAGCTCCTTAACCACAACGCCACCTGCCGGCCCCCTGCCATCGTGTTTTAAGGCATTGCTTGCCCTACAACTCTTCACCAGAATGAGTTGTCTTGGGGGAAATGAAGCTGATGGAAATTCATTCTATTCTAAGAAAAAGCTGTCCAGATTCCTGAACCCTTAGGCACTTGCACCCAAGGGTTTAGTAATATCATTACAGAATACCAGTAACAGCATCCATCAGAAACTACGTAGGTTACAAGTACTGTCTCATTCAACATTCAGGACTGGGGCTAACAGGTGGGGTGGTAGTTAAGGTGCTGAACTGTCACATGGCCGACTGTGGTTAGAGTCCCGGACCCAGGGGTTTGAAAATCACACTGGGTACATGGGCATGCATGCCCAGAATCTTGAGAGGAGAGTGAAGGATAAGGAATAGCAGAGTGGCCATCCCTCCTTAGGGATAATTTTTACTTTCCCTCTATGTCTTTCTCCCTCCAGCACACATGCCCTTTGGCAAAAAAAAAAAACTTAAAAAAATTTTCAGAAATTTCTCTGAGATAGGTAGATTTCTTTCTTTCTTTTTTTTTTTTAGAGATTTTCACTGTAGGGCGCATGCGCTCGCCAGACAGACAGAGAGAGACATAGAGACAGAAAGCGAGAAATCACCCCCCAGGGAGGATGGTCACGCCGCAATCCCTTCTCCTCCATTCTCCTCTCGGGATCTTGGGCATGCACACACACGTGCCTGGCGTGAGTTTTAAGCCACCGGGTCCGGGACACGAACCGCGGTTAACTACGTGGGAGTCCAGCGACATAGCCATTACGCTAACTGCTGGTTCCCAGATTTCTTTTTACAAGTGACACAGTCCGTTTGAACATCACTCAGCCCTTGCCACTGGCCTTCCTTCCTTCCAACAGATCTTCATACGGACTGAGGCAGCCAACAGACAGAAGACCATTTATATCTGGTCATTCACCACACTTGTGTTCCTTCAACACTGTGTCCCCCCATGGAGATCCTGTTAAACTCTGCCCTCCAGATACCCAGATAGAATGGGGAGAAAGGTGAGCAAATAGATCGTTCCAGATGCAATAAATAACTATAGGAAAAAGCCAGGGAGCACCTTCAAATGTTTTCCCAAAGAAGCCAGCTTGATCTGGCTGCCAGAGGATCCTTAGAAGCTTACAAAACAGAGCAGGAGGCGAAGGGATTCCAGAAGGTAAGCGGTAGGCTTGGCGACACAGGGCTTCCAAGGGGCATGGAGGGTAGAGGAACAAGTAAGAGAGAGAGGTACGTGCCCCAGTGAAACCCCTGGCGAGGCAAGCTAAGTGTGTTCTCCCGTGGGCCTTGGGGAACTAGGATCAGCTTTATGCCAAAGAGTGGCATGATCAGAACAAGTCGGTAGAAGTTACAGACTCTAGATGCCATTCTGGGGACCAGCTTCCCTCATCCACACACCAGTATGAAAGTGTTTGCCTTCATGTTTCAAATTTGATAATTAAATGGATAATAACATTATCTTTGCAAAATGCTTACGTACAAGCAACATGTGCTCCAAGGCGTGTGTTTCTCTATGTGTTTTTTTTCAAGGTTACTGCACGGGACCTTGGTCCTATGGGGTTGCATGAGTACATATACGAGAACGACCCTGTTCTTTAGCTCTGGATCAGCTTTGCCTAAACCAAACATGTTCTGACAGTTTCGTTCCTGTAACAGAGAAGAACCGAGGCCCAGCAGGTCACAGGGATGCCACCTAGAAAGCCACAGGACGATGTGTCTGTGATGGGAGAGGGAAAGGAGAGAGGCACACGCTCATGAATATATGGCAGGTATCTACAAACCCTCCCACTAATTGATGGGCTCTCCATATATCATCCTAGATAAAGGGCCACTGTGCAGTAAATGCTGATGTTTAGAACATCCTGATAGGGCTTTGTTAACAAGAAGATAACAGACGAGCAAGATATGTTTGTTTAGCTGCCTATAGATAAACCCAATAGGTCTTTGTTAACTTTTCATGACTGATGGCAACCACTAACCATGATAAATAATCCCAGAGCAGGGAACTTTATTTAAAGGGCTAGAAATGGGACCTAAATTTTTAGCTCTTTCTGAACAAGCAGAAGTGTTTCCTGAGCATGACCACACTCATGTTGAAGTACACAGCATCTGATTTTCTGTAAATAATTCTATACCATCAACTGAACATCGAAGCTAGACGGACCCTCAGTACTTTCTCAGGGTGTGCTATGTTCTGATTGCAGGGGACCTGAGCAAGTCCGCAGAACTGGGATTTCACAAAGGAGTCCTCAAAAGATTGGCAGAACCTTGAGAAATCGATACAAACATTTTTTTTTTAACAACCAGAAGCAGGTAAACAACAACAACAAAAAATGCTTTTCACACTGGTGAAGCCAGAGATGCTTGTCCCTGCAACGTACTGGAAGTTGTGAAGTCTTATCCAAAACTCATTCCTGAATAGTTATTTTTAAAAGCTGAAAAGGGGGACCAGCAGTTGGCGTAATGGCTATGTTGCCAGACTCCCATGTAGTCAACTGTGGTTCAAATCCCAGACCCAGTGGCTTAAACTCATACTGGGCACGTGTGTGTGTGTGCGTGCCCAAGATCCTGAGAGGAGAATGGAGGAGAAGGGATTGCGGTGTGGCCATCCCCCTTGGGGGGGTGATTTCTTCTTGCGTTCTGTCTCTCTCTTTCTGGTGAGTGCACACACCTTATAGAAAAACCTCTCTCAAAAAAAAAAAGAAAAAAAAAGGCTGAAAAGGTAAATTAATTGTTCTTTTTTTTGTCTTGTTTTCTGTGTGTAAACAATATTTTGTATACTGAGGTACATCATTCCTGTAAGGAGATAGAGTCACAGAGAAATGCCATGCCCAGAACCCACCCAAAATGAAAGCTTTTAAACATGAAGCTAGCTGTTTCATAAATTCAGTTACATAAACAGCAAACTTCAGTGCTGTTGAAAAAAAGTATTACTATCCTGTTATCTTTAATGCCATCTTTTAAAAGAAAGCAATCATTTTTACTAAAAACATTTAAATTTTATCTTTGCTAAAACGCTGGGGAAGAGGGAAGGGGTTTGACCCGACCTTATAATCTTCCCTAACCTGCAGACTAATCAATTTTGATGGAAGAAGTGATATTGGACCTCCAAAGTTAACCAGATGTGCCACCAGTAAATGGAGATCCTGAATTAAATGATATTTGAGTTAACAAAGAGAATATTAAAAGAAGTTCAGTCTTACCATAGAAAAATTGCTATTTGCAAAATCCCGAAGAAGTTAAATATTTTCAAAAGTGCTAGGGAAAGTTGTGTTTTTGTTCTTTTGTTTCAGATAAAGAGCTATTGTAATTCAGTTCCCTTTTGGATTCTAAAAGAAAACTCCAGTTTGATTCACTATATGGGGCAGCTCAGTTCTGAGAGCATCAGATTTGACTTCCTAGACTCCCTGGAACCACAAGTTCACATCCCAAAGGGGTTGGACTCAACCCTTCCTCCTTCCTAGGCAATAAATAGCATGGAAACCAGGTTATCTATGTGGCCAACTTTCAGGAAAGACCTTGAAAACAGAGACAGGGTGGACCTGCACAATCACGTGGTTCTCCCCGACAGTGGGGGTTTGCTGCAGGGGTGGCTGAAACTATTGGGGCCAGCGGGCAACTGAACGCCACACTGATCCCAGGAGATACTTCGACTCCGGGTTTTTCATAGAAGTCCATTTACAAGCCTGAGATAGACTGCGGAGGGGAGCCGTCTCCGCTTACCTTCTGTAAAGCCATTGGGTGGCTCTATCAGATTAGGTGTGAGAGGGTTAGGGAATCTGGAATGTTTACTTTCATGTTCAAATTCAGCGGCATTTCTATAGTGCCTTCATATCTTAGCACTCTAAATTTTGTATTCCTGATTAGTGGGTTGGCTTAGGTACAACATGAATAACGTTTCTTCCCCCCCCCCCTTTTTTTTGGCTCAAAGAGCTGGTACCCTCACCTGAGTCTAAACAATCAATTACTGAAATTCTAGCAGGTTTTGTAAACCTTGTGCTTCTTCTTTACATAAGGTGCACTGTTTCCGCTCTCCTTTGCACATACTGTTTGTCTAATTTTGACATTTCTCCATTTAATATGAAAGATCAGCTTTTCTTGTGGGGAAAAGAAGTCAGACAATGCCAGCAAACAGAAGCAAATGGCTGTTGTTAAAGTTTGCTTGTTTTAATGACATGGGTTGTCATCGTACCTAAGCTGAAGGAAGGGAAGAGGAAAGACAGCTCACCCAGGCCTCTCCTTATTTTTGCTCCAAATCTTTCATGTTTCTTATGGACTTTGCACAGTAATGATACATGATTTTTTAAAAATGATTGTTTTATTTAACTTATTATTATTTTTTAAAAAATTTGACCAGAGAAGGACAGAGTAAGAGAGAGAGAGGAAGTCAGAAAGTAAGCAGCCAGGTCCAGGACTCGAACCATGGTTGACTATGTGGGAGTCTAGCACCCTTAAATCACCACGCCACCTGCCAGTCCCAGACATATGATTAACAACTCAAGGTAAGATATGTTGGTGGGCCAGGTGGCAGTGACTGAACCCCACGCGGCCGACTGAACAGTTCAACTCCTGGCCCTAGAGGCTTGAAAAACATCCCAGGTGCGTGTTTCTGCATTGTGCCCAAAATCCTAAGAGGAGAAGGGAGGAGAAAGGGTTGCAATGTGGCTATCCTCTCTGAGGGGCATGCTTTCTCACTTTCCCTCTTTCTGTCTGTCAGGTGAGTGCACATGCCATATAGCAAATTAAAAAAAAAAAAATGAAAAGAAAGAAAGAAAAAAGAAAAAAACAACCTTTTTGCAAACTCCTATCAACTAAGTTCTTATTTTCAAGTACATTATTCATATTACAAATTGTGGCCACTTAGTGACTTTTATGTCTGTAAAGTGCAAAATTGCAAAAATTATACATGTATAAGAAAGTGCTATGAGTTGGGTTGAATAAGTACACCTTGAATTATGATGTCAACATCTCTTTTATGAATGTATCTACACATGCGTAGACATACCTCTCAAATACAAAGTGGGACCTGCTAAACAGCAACATTAACCAGTTGCTTGGGGAAGGAAGCAGATAGCTTTTTTGGCATAAATGCATCTTTTGAATTCTGTCAGGATTTCTGCATTAAATTACGGTACTGTCTCTGATTACTGAAACTGGAACATGGGCCTAACTTTGTTTCAGTAAACTGGCCATTCGAAGCTCTCTACCGGGTTTTGGTATTTTATAACCCGTAAGTAGACCTTCTCTGTTGTTTTTAGGGGTTGAAATAAAGTTTAGTGACAATAACTTATACATATAAAGCTTGAAAAAAGTAACCAACCACCCAAGAAATGAAGATTTTGAAGGTGCTTTTATTACCTCCTAGAATCTTGGAAACTGTGAGGGGATAGTTCAAATGTCCAAAGCATTGATGCATGTTTTGGAATAAGTATATCATAATTTGTGTTAGTGGTTAAATCAACACAACAAAATATTTTCACTAAAATTTTATATAATCAGGCTGGCCCCATGGCCTAGTGGTTAAAGGAACGTAATCCAATAAGGGAGTATTGTTTGAAATCCCAACCCTGGTGGCTTAAAAGCTATGCCTGGCACATGTACATGTATGCCCAGAATCCTGATGGCAAGGAGAAATGGCGAATGGATTGTTACATGACCATGACCCATTGGGGGTGCTTTCTTCCTCTCCCTCTTTCTCTGTCTCTCTGCCTCTCAGTAAAGAGCACATGTATCCTCTGTTGAGTTAAAACAATGTATATAATCTACTGACAATTGATATTTTGTACATAGGTGGAGATTCCTGGATACATAAAATATGTACTCGATGAAAAGCTATTGAAAATATTAAACTCTTTTGGCCCATTTACCTTCATTTATTTTATTGATGATATAGTAAAACAAATGTCTCTGTACTGTTTCTCATGACTTTGTTCTTTTTTTTTTTTTCTATAGGGTGTGTGTGCTTGGCAGAGAGAGACAGAGACAGAAGAAGGAAAGTAAGAAATAACCCCCCGGAATGGGGGGTTGGCCACACCACAATCTGTTCTCCTCCATTCTCTGCTCGTGATTTTGGGGATGCACAAACACTTGCTCAAGGTATTTTCCAAGTCACTGGGTCTGAGACTTGAACCACACAGTTGGCCACGTGGGATGCATTGCCTTAACCATCACACACTTGGCTGGCCCAAAATTATGTGTCACCTTCTTTTTTTGTTGTTTTTAATTTGCTATCGGACACGTGTGCTCTCCATGGATAGATAGAGAGAGGGAAAGTGAGAAAACAGTCCCCAGGGGTATGATTTGGAGCACATTTTATAGAAAGGTGCTTGACTTGACAATCAGGTACAACGTCCCTTGCCTGCCTGTGTCACTCTGAAGGAGGTATGCACACCTAAAGGTTTACAAATTCAAATTTTTCTAGCTGTGGTCATGTGTTGCCACCAAAGTCAAGTCAGATCAAACACCACCTCACCAGGATCAGCAGGTGGCACAGTGGTTAAGGTACTGGATTCCCACATGGCCGACGGTGGTTCAAGTCCTGGACTTGGTGGTTTGCTTTCTCACTTTCCTTCTTTCTCTCTCTCTGATGAGTATGTGCCTTGTAGCAAATTAAAATAAATAAATGATAAATGAAATTAAATAAATAATTCTTCAAACACCACCTCACCTATGGGCCTGCTTCTACTGGACCCTTGGTGGAGAAATCGTTTGAGAGACAGTTGATGCACCTTGGAGAGGCTTCGTTGTTAATCCACCTCGCTGGCGGCCTTGGTGCAGCTAGTCTCACAAAACCTTCAAAACTAAAAAATGTTTTTACTTTATCCTCTTTTTTGGGGAGGGGAATTATACAAGTGTTTATTGATGATTTTTCCCTCTTACTTTTTTCCTTGATGAGAATTTACTTTATTGTTCCTTTGAGCAAAACTCTCCTCTCAGGCATTTAGTGTGACTGGATTTACAGAAACTTCATTTGCATACACTGCATCCAGAACACATCTATTGCAGTAGCTTTATCTCTAGGGAAGTACAATCTTTCATTGTTATTATTCATCTGAAGATTTCTATTTTTAATATGCTAGAGTGCACGTGTGCTCCCCGGGGAGAGACAGAGAAAGAGAGAGAAAATGAGAAAGCTCCCCAAGGGGATGGCTATGGGCAATCCCTTCTCCTCCAGTCTCCTTTCAGGGTTTTGGGTACGCACACACATGGGCCTGGTATATTTTTCAAGCCACCACCAGGTCTGGGATTCGAACCTCACAGTTGGCCACGTGGGATTCAGCTGCCTTAACCACCACACTACTTGCTGGCTCAATTATTTTATTTATTCATGATAGAGCTCATGCTAGTGCATGTGAAAGAAAGAAAAGGATAGAGAAACACCCTCTACAGGGCCTGGTTGAGGCACGACCCCTTCCTCCAGTCCTCCAGCTTGTCTTGTGAACTCAGGCCTGTGTCCAGCATGTTTCAGGTTGACTGGACTAGGGATTTGAACCTTGGTCACCATGTGGGATCTGGTTTTACTTTTTTCTTTTTTTTTCTTTAAGGTTTTTGCTGTAGGGTGCTTGAGTTCACTGGAGAGACAGAGGGAGACAGTGAGAGGGAGAGTAAGATCTGCCCCTCCCCCAAGAAGGGGGGGATAGCCATGCAGCAATTCTCCTCCTCCATTCTCCTCCTTGGATTTTGGGCACACATGCACATGCACCTGCACCTGACATGTTTCAAGCTGCTGGGTCTGGGACTCGAATCAGAGTCAGACATGTGGGAGTCCAGTGTCTCAACCACACCACCACCTGCTAGCCCTGGGATATGGTTTTTCTTTTTTTTGGAGAGGGTTCTGCTATAGGGCGCGTGCGCTTGCCAGACAGATGGAGAGAGACAGAGAGACAGAAAGTGAGAAATCCCCCCCAGAGGGGATGGTCACGCTGCAATCCCTTCTCCTCCATTCTCCTCCTTGGATTTTGGGCATGCACGCACACGCGCCTGGCGTGAGTTTAAGCCACGGGGTCCGGGACGTGAACTACGGTTGACTACATGGGAGTCCAGCAACACAGCCATTACACTAATTGCTGGTCCTGGGATATGGTTTTTCTTGAGCAGTGCATTACTGGTCAGCCCAAACTTTCTTTTTTTTGTTTCCCATGAGCAAAAGAGAGCATGCACAGTACCCTCAACAAGGTCTTCATGTTGTGATCCACTTCCAGCTCAGCCAGCCCCAGGTCATGGCCATGCATGTGCCTAACATGCTCAAGGAGGGCTCTGGATTCGACCTGGAAACCCTCCCATGTGGGTCAGGCTCACAGAGTTACGCATTTTTACTGCGATGCCACTGTTCAGAGCCGCCCCGTCTCATTCTTTAGTTTTATTTTTATTTTTTTAGAGATTTTTGCTATAGGGTGCAAGCGCTTGCCAGAGAGACAGAAAGTGAGAAATCGCCCCCCAAGGGAATAGCCATGCTGCAATCCCTTCTCCTCCATTCTCTCGGGATCTTGGACACACGCACACACATTCCTGGCATGAGTTTTTTTTTTTTTTTTTTTTTTTTTAAGAATTACTTTATTTAACTTACTTATTTTTAAATTTGACCAGAGAGGGACAGAGAAAGAGAGAGAGGAAGGAAGGAGGGAGGGAGGAAGGAGAGAGAGAGAGAGAGAAAGAGAGCAAGTCACCAGGTCTGGAACTCAAACTGTGGTCAGCCATGTGGGAGTCTGGGCCCCTGGCATGAGTTTTAAGCCGCCAGGTCTAGGACTTGAACCGTGGTCAACTGTGTGAGTCCAGCGACATAACCATTATGCCATCTGCTGGTCCCCTATTGTTTCATTACTTTCATCTCCAATAATTATTCCAGGGCAGACTATAATTTTGCAAACTCTTTTTTTTTAGTGGAGCTATTTTTGTTTATTTCATGAGAAGGACCTTCAACAGCATGTGATGCTGTGATGGATGGTCTCTCCTTCCCCCCTAGCCTTTTCTAGCCAGCCAGAATCATGGGTATGTGTGTCTGGCATGTACAAGTCAACCCAGAACCGAATCCGATCTTCATGTGGCTTCCAGCACTGCACAGCACTGCTATTGCTGCTCCACCACCATGAGGCCAAGGTTTGTTTTCACTCGTAGAAAATAAGCCCCCCCCACCCCATGACTGACACATATATAGCTTTAACAAGCCGTCTCTCTCTCTGGCAAGCACACACACAGGTAGAGAAGATACTACCTGTACCATGGAAACATCCCTGCACTTGCTTGTTCCCTCCCCACCGAAACTCCTTTCCTTCCCACAGGGGCAACATCATCCTTACTTTGATGAGGACCATGGCTTTCCCATTTGCGTATACATCCCTCCACAGTGTAGTTTTGTCTTTTTGTGAACTTTATATACAAGGAGTCATATGCATTCCTACGTCTATGTTGTTTCACAATATTTTTGCTGAGACTCCTTAGTCTCATGACAGCTGAAAACTGGTCCAACTGTAGTCAGAAACAATATGTGAACTTCTGGTTTGTACCCAGTTTTAAGGCATATACCATCCCCCCCACCCCCTGCTTCCGATATTTCTGATACTCTGCTAGTTCCTGGGTAAATTAGAAATATCTGCTAAGTTTTCCTTTTTAAAAAAATAATTTATCATTATTATTGTTTTTTCAATTTGCTACAGGTCACATGCATTCACTAGAGAGAGAGAGAGAGAGAGAAGAAAAGTGAGAAAGCAAGCTGCCAGGTCTGGGACTCAAACCACAGTCAGCCATACGGGAGTCCAGTGCCTTAACCACGATGCCACCTGCTGACCCTCAATTGTTTTTTACAGACATAAAAACATTTCAAAGCATTAAGCCATATTAACATTAAAAACCAGTTTCCAGGGCCAGCAGGTGGCACAGAGGTTAAGGCAGCTGGATTCCACATGGCCAACTGAGTGATCTGAGTCCCATACGTGGAGGATTGAAAATCATGTTCCCTATGGCAAAAATCTTAAAAATGAAAAAAAGGATGTACTGGAAAAAAAGTTCATTTCTGATTTCAGAGGTGCTCTAGTTCTCTCTCTTTTGCAATCATTCTGTATCATGCATTTAAATAAAATTCTAAGCATATTCACATTTATTTTTTCTGTAATATGTATATATACACACACATATAGAGCACTTACTGGAGACAGAGGGAGGGAGAGAGAAGGAGAGAGAGAGATAAATCACTTCCCAGGAGGAATGGCCATGCTACAATCTCTTCTCCATTCTCCTCTTGGAATTTTGGGCACACATGCAAAAACATGCACCTGGCATATTTTTGGCAAGTCACCAGGACTCTCAAGTGTGTAGTTGGTCGTGTGGTATCCAACCATTATAACCACCACACCTTGTATATATTTTATGTCCATTTTAGATGACGACTGCTTTTTGTTTTACTTTTTTCTTTTGCTACAGGGTATGTGCACTCACTAGAGAGAGAGAGAAAGTGAGAAATCACCCCCCGGGAAAGATGGCCACGCTGCAATCCCTGTCTCTTTTCCTCTGGGGATTTTGGGCACACACGTTGCTGGGTCCGGCAGTCAACTACGTAATCAGCCTTGTGAAATCAGTGTCTCTGACCACCGCACCATCTGCTGGTCCCATGTTCTGCTACATCTTTGACATTTCCATGAAATGTGTCTAGCAAATTTGGAAAGAATGAGCAAACATGTTTAATGCTGTTGTTCGACAAACTATATTAAAAACGGATCTGTCCAGAATGTAAAAAGTAACTAGTAGTCATTTTAATAGCTCAAAGGAGCATAAATGTTGTATTCCAATGAAATGAAGAATAAACTGCTCAGCTATCTAAATATCTAATTTTGATGTCACCTACTGGTTTGGAAACATGGATTAATCGTTACTTTATACTTTTTAGGCTAAAACTGATGCAAGATTTTAAAAGAAATAGTTTTCTAACAGAAGGACAGAGAGCACTGTGAAAAAGAGATGTTATTCAGGACATTATCTATTTCATTCTTCGGGCAAGGTAACTCATTACTTTTAGACTTAAAACTTCCAAAGAAAACTGCTACGATCTAAAGAGATTGGCCATAAAACTATTTGTATTGAAAACTTAGCCAGCCTGCCTTTAGTGAACTTCATTCATTAGCATTCTTAGTGGCAAGGTTTCCCTATCTCGCCGTTCATTTTATACTTTAATTTGGTTAGTAGGTCTTTGTTTAATCGTCCTATTGAAAGGAGAACAAAGGCGGTTGAGGTGATACAGTCGAGTAATGCACTATATTTTATCTCTGAAAAGAGCCCGACAAAGTCAGAATACTCTGATACCCTCTGATTTTCTTCAGGACATTTGGAACCACACATCAGTCCGAGGAAAAAGATCCTCACTGTGCTGCTCTGCAGACACCTTCGGAAGAGAAACACCTTGTCAGCCACAGAAATTACGCTTTGCCAGCTACACCTGGCTCTCAGGGCTGGTTATCACACCAGAGGAGCTTCTCAGTTTCCAGAGTGAGGGTCTGTTTCTTAAATACCGTCTTCTTTAATAAAATCACTGGCCAGCACCATCTTTTTTTCCTATTTCTCTTCATTAAGTACCGACGTAATTCAAATGATAGTGCTGGGATAAATGAAAACAGGTCAGGATTTCACTTAACAACTGGAAAACTTCTAACTCTTCAAAGGGAAATACTTTTCATTCCATTGCGTCTAATTCTCAGTTACAGTAGTTCCTCGAATTCCTGCTTCTTCTGGTGATTTCCTTCTCTGGAAAGTAAAAACCCACCTTTTCTTACTGTGTTTTGGGCTGCTTAAGATGTTTCTCTTGATTTCATCATTTCCCCCAATTTATCCTTCTCCCTTCGCGTTCAAAATAGTCTTTTTCCTTTGCTATTTTGTTACTTCACTAAGGAAAGTACATGAATCTCTTATCCTCTTTGTAAGGTCTGCGTTACGGGCAAGTTGCTTTTTTCCTTCATTATTACTTTATGGAGAGTAACTATGCCCAACTTTCTAACTTTTCTTTGTAGAGTAATACAGATGTTTTATGTGCTAGCCCACGTTTCTCTTGGCAATTTCTTGCACTTCTTTCGGTTGATGTTGCAAACAGCCATCCAGTGGAGACGGAGACCACCAGTTCATTTCACACAGGCCACTGAACAGTCATAAGATGGTGACAACTTTTGGTCTCTAGTGACCTGGACTGGATTCGACTCACTGACCTAGAGGTGAAAGGCTCTGTATTCCATTACTAATCCCTAGAGCTATCCAGCCCCCTGAAAATGATTCTTTGGTTTTATTATTGCAAAGACCATTTATAAAATCATGAACTGGATTTAGGAAAGCAACCATGAAATAGCAAGGGACAACAAACTGATTGAAATTCCTTAAATGTCCTATGGGCAGGAGTCTCTCAGACAGTAGGACTGGGGGAAAGTTATATATAGGCACCTCCATTCTTATTTCGGTAGCATGACCTGCTCACTTAAACGTGGCAACTTTAGATCCACTGACCATGCCTCAAGGAACTAAATCCTAAAGAAAGAAAGTGGAAAAGCAAACTATGAAACAGCCAATAATCTTTATTTTGTACTTCCCCCACCCCTCGTCCCTCTCCAAAAAGCACTAATGGGTATATTTGTGCATGTGAAAATATTGTATAAAGGATTTAGAATGACCTTAAATTAATAAAACGACGACAACCCCCCCTCCCTCGACAAATCTCCAAATAGATGCTTTGTTTCTTTGCAGGGATAGAAAACGCCTGGCCTCTAGAAGGAAAGCAATGATACCCTGCACTCCTCAAAGGCCTACTCCATTTCCACTGATTTGCAATTTAACATTCATGGCAGAAAACTGCATTTCTGTAACCACATAATACGCTTTAAAATATGACTAATTCATACACTAATATCAATTTACTTGGCATTAAAAAAAATCACATTTTCTATTAATATTTGTATTAGGTTCAAAGCCCATATTCTAGCATTCAAGATATCCATCACATGGGTCCGAATTAGGATTATTTCAAAATCAAGTAAAAGTCCATATGTATTTCAAAGTTGCTAAAATATGCTAATAAAGTTAAATTTGATGTTTTTACATTAAAAATAAAATATTTGGTTTACTTCTCAGACATCTATAACATATAATAAATAGTGGGCAGTACAGTAATATAATAAAGTTTTGTGATACCCTGAAATTTGATGAGTTTTTCTTAAAAAAAAAATCATAATATACTTCATTTCAGCCTTAAAGCACAATACCAATGAACAAATTTGTAGAAATAAAATATAAACACAAAATGCTACAGTATGGTTTTTCTTTTTCTTTCTTTCTTTTTTTTTTTTACTTTTGTGGCACCTCCATGTCCTTTTAATTAAAGTAAGTCAAAGAAATTTACAGAAACCAAATAGATAACAAACAAAACAATTTCAATCATAAACTATAGATTTAAATTGCCTTGTTTTCCTTTCAACTGCTAGGGTCCTTTCCCCCACGCTGTTGCTGGGCACTGCACGAGTTTAGCTCAAGGTAAATGACTTTGAACTATGGCTCTTTTCCTCTGGCCTTCTTTGCTTATGTACAGCAATAATTATAGACATGGCTGAAATCACAGTAGATTTCAGAGAAAGCCAGAATTAAACACGATAAAAAAAATTAAAAAATAACTACTCCATAAATATTTATTATTTACACTAGGGGAAATCTTTTAGTATGAAGAGTTTTTACACAAGTTGATGAAATGTATAAGCAGTGAGAAAAGACTCCAGCAGTTTAAAGGAGGGCAAAATTAGAATGCAACAAAGATATAAAATACGTTAAACAAAAATAATTTGCACGAAAGCCAACAGGACATGATAGAAACCTTTTTCTTAAAAAATATAAGGTATTTCACAAAAGCCTGAACATTTTACATGTTAGTACTAAAAACAACTGTGGGGGAGAAGTTTCATATATTCTCATCACAAAAATATTTACCAATACTCCAACTGGAGCCTTCTGTAGTTATGATTATCTTACTATAGAGGGAAAGGGATTGAAAACTGTATACAGACTAATGATATCATCCTTAAATTACAGTCAAAGCAGTTTATACATTATCTTCTCATCTAACACCTTAATAAAAAGGCCCTGGAGAGAATAAAGAAAATCAAAAGGGAAGATGTACGGTCTTTTTATTAATAATACTTGTCTCTGGTTGTAGAACAACTGAGGTGGCCAGCCCTTATGCCACGCCTCTCCTGGAGCATTTCCTCAATCACATTTTGATGAAGCCACGGGCCAGTGTGTTTCATAAGGGAAGATCCCAAGCAGATGAGATCAGTCTTCTCAGATGCATTATCCACAAGAAGCTGGTTAGACGGGATGGTAGAATTGCATCGGCTCTCCTCCAGAGGTACCAGGGAGGGTGCTCCACCGGGTCCAGACCACACGGAGACGTCAGTGTGCTCGATGCTTCCTCTTTTTGTGCTTTTTATCTTTTTTCTTGTTGGCACACTTGGGACAGAACCACTGCATTTCCTCTGGTGGTGCAGTCATTATTCCAACACAGGGCCTACATATGTTTAAAAAAGTTCAGATTAAGCAAGTTTTATACACACATACACACACACACACTTTTTCTTTCTACATTTTAAAATAATTTTTTTAAACTATGGTATGCTCACCAGAAACCAAAGTCACACACCTCTAATGTACATGGCACTATTGTTGAGCATTTGAATGATTAAGTCACACAATGTCCCTTTTATAGACCCTATTGGAGAGGTTAATTAGTTCATTCATCCTTTTACCCAGGGATGATATAACTCTTCTGGTCCTATCTAGAAGATCAAAACAATGGCTTTGTTTTTTATCTTATAGATATTATATATTGAGACTAATCTATCATAACTGAACAGATTTTCTTTTTCTGTATCTAACATTTTAAAGGTAAAATGAGATGATCTGTATGTATTTTGATAGAGCTTTTGTTCTGGGGAACTGCTGAAAAGGTTTAAAATACAAACAAGCTGTCTTTATTTGTTGTCTGCATCATGCTTACAGAGGAGTTACCTTTTAGTGGTACTGTCAAGTACTGTACCTCTTATAGAACATCACTAGAAAGGAAGAAAAGGAAACCCTATAACTCCTCTTACTTTTTTTTTTTTTAAATAAGGATAAATAAGCTAAGGAAAATATTCAGAACTGTAGATAAATAACAGTAGTCTAACGACTCTCAGTTTTTGTAATGAGTTACATTTAAGGCCTCCATGATTTTACTCCATAACCTGCTCTTAGGACAGCTGAACTGGCCCAAAGGCATGAATCTACTCTGCAGAAAGCCTCCTCTGGAGGAGAGACCTGCACAGCCCTGATAAAGCAATGGCTGCCTACTGCGGCCTGTGGGTGCTCTGGGCTCTCACCAGTGGTACCAGTCGTCACAGTCGTCACAGCCGATCATCGGACTTCCATCATCAGGCTTGTTACACCCAGGACAGATCCAGATCTGATTGCCCCACTCATCTCGGATCTGATGTTTTTGAGGAAGGAAGGAACAAAAACAGAGATGGAGTGGGAAAAAGCACCAGAAATGAAGCCAGTTAAGAATTACTACCGTATACTATAAACCAAACAGGCAGACAGACTAAGCTAAAAATAATAGCAGATTAATACTTCATTAAAGCTATGATCAATCATATCATCACTGTTCTGGGATTATGTAAAAAAGAAAATAGCTACTAAGTGAGAAGACATTTCTAGTGAATATTCTAAACTCTTTTTGTAAGTCATAAAAACAAAGTATTTTATAGTCATCTCTGTGAACAATATGGCCGATAGCTTCCTTCAACTAAAATAAAATCTTATAACCACGTAAATTCTTAATGAGTAGTGTCTTCAAGGCAGTAACAATAACAGAAAGCTCAAGAGCTCAAGTATACGTAGTTTCCTCCATCACATTCATAGGCATGGAATTAATATATTCAGCCAAATGTGTGTGTATCACCTTATTACTTATTAGCCAACCCTTTTCTTGAACTAGCTGATAAGATCAAGGATATAAAAGAGTTGTTACTAAGTAACTTTCCATTCCTTTTATGACATTTTTAGTGAAGTACAATCAACTAAAGGACAAATGAAATAAGGGGCTTAGAGGCCAAGAACTATACATCAAACATTATTTTGCTACAAATATTGCATGCCCTGGAGTTTACCATATTTAACATAGCAGTTTACATAGGAATAACTTCTAATTGTACCTACTTCCTCAAATTGCACATTAACAAAAGCAATTTGAAAGAAATAATTCTATGATGATCATTCAAAAACAGTAAGTAAAAGCTAATTTTCAAGTTTTCACAATTTTGACAGCACATCATTTCATTCTCCTTTGATTTATGTGCATTGTGTAAACTATACTCTGAAGTGCAAAACTTAATTGCTTGATCTGTTTATTTTGCAGGTAGTTTCTCTTTTTTTCTTTTTTTAAATTTAATTTTATTTATTCATTAATTCATTTTAATATGGCCACAGAGAGACACAGAGAGAGAGGGAGAGAGGAAAAGTGAGAAAACAAGCTACCAGGTCCAGGACTTGAACTGTGGTTGGCCATGTAGGAGTGTCCAGTGGCTTAACCACCACACTTCCTGCTGGTCCCTGCAGGTAGTTTTCTTCCTATACTTCCGAATAGGACACTGACTGGCTATGCAAAAAAGAAATGGCTTTGTGTGTGTGAGGAATATACTGGCATATACAAGTGTCAGCCTACTGATAGGCTCACTTTGAGGCCTACCATTTTTGGAAAAAACCTCCACATTGGTGAATTCCATAGAAAACTTACTAAAGAAACCTGTGGGCAGTCATGTCTTTGACCTATCCTCTCTAATTTCAGGAGAAAGTATACAAGAGGAGAGAAAACCCGTGGTCACCAGGTTTCAGTTGTTTGATGGCTAGGACCAGTCCAGCACTCCATGCCCTGAAGCTACTGTGCATGGCCAGTCCTCCTGATGGCTGACTTTTCATGAATCAGAAGGCCAGGACTCGTCGTGCTACTAAGAACCACGATAACCAACACCCCACACTTCTCAGTTCACTAAGTTCTTTCAAACATCTAACTTCACTTAATCATTGTAAATTAATTTCTACATAAGTTAAGAATGGGAAAAATGGAGCTAAGGGAATTTAATAAAAATGTTTTCCCTTTAAAAAAAACATTTATTTATTTATTTATCAATATGGCCACAGAGAGACACAGAGAGAGAGGGAGAGAGGAAAAGTGAGAAAACAAGCTACCAGGTCCAGGACTTGAACTGTGGTTGGCCATGTAGGAGTGTCCAGTGGCTTAACCACCACACTTCCTGCTGGTCCCTGCAGGTAGTTTTCTTCCTATACTTCCGAATAGGACACTGACTGGCTATGCAAAAAAGAAATGGCTTTGTGTGTGTGAGGAATATACTGGCATATACAAGTGTCAGCCTACTGATAGGCTCACTTTGAGGCCTACCATTTTTGGAAAAAACCTCCACATTGGTGAATTCCATAGAAAACTTACTAAAGAAACCTGTGGGCAGTCATGTCTTTGACCTATCCTCTCTAATTTCAGGAGAAAGTATACAAGAGGAGAGAAAACCCGTGGTCACCAGGTTTCAGTTGTTTGATGGCTAGGACCAGTCCAGCACTCCATGCCCTGAAGCTACTGTGCATGGCCAGTCCTCCTGATGGCTGACTTTTCATGAATCAGAAGGCCAGGACTCGTCGTGCTACTAAGAACCACGATAACCAACACCCCACACTTCTCAGTTCACTAAGTTCTTTCAAACATCTAACTTCACTTAATCATTGTAAATTAATTTCTACATAAGTTAAGAATGGGAAAAATGGAGCTAAGGGAATTTAATAAAAATGTTTTCCCTTTAAAAAAAACATTTATTTATTTATTTATCAATTTATTTGTGATTTTCAAGCTGCTAGGTCCAAGACTTGAACCGTGGTCAGCCATGTGGGAATCCAGTGCCTCAACCACCTTGCCACCTGCTGGTCCCTCTTTTCTTTCTTTCTTTTTCTTTTCCTTTTTTTTTTATTTTTTAAGTTTTTGCCACAGGGCATCTGCACTGGATAGAGAAAGGCAGAGAAAAGGGAAGTGAGAAATTATATTCTGGTCAGGGGAGGTGGGGGAAAGGATGGCCAAGCTGCAATCCCTTTTCCTCCACTTTCCTCTTAGGGTTTTGGGTATGCACACATGTGCCTAGCATGGTCTTCAAAACCCTGGGTCTGGGACTCAAATCATGGTCAGCCATGGGGGAAATCACACCACCTGTTAGCCCTTAATCAGCATTTTCAATGTCATACTATTCAGCAGACAAAATCGTCCCTTTTTGCATTAGTCTATGTCTTTCATAAAATATATTGCCTTCTGTCCAAAAAGCATCTCTCTTCCTCTCTTTTTTCTTGGTGGGGAGGGGCGGGATGATGCTTCCTCCATTAAACAACTATTCCTTGAATGGTATAATTTGATAATCATACTTTTTTTCCTTTTAAAAGAATGATTTTATTTTAACTTTATTTATTATTATTTTCCAATTTGACCAGAAAGAGACAGAGAGAGGGAATGTGAAAAAGGAAGCCATCAGGTCTGAGACTTGAACCATGGTTGGCCATGTGGGAGTCCAGTGCCTTTAACCACCACACCACCTGCTGGCCCCTTGATAATTATAGCTTTTTATTTCACATATCCTATTGGGTCGTCAGCAAAGTTGTGACACATCTTTGCATAGAAAAATATGTCATGACTTCCCCACTGACCTAATATTTTTGTCTTGAACTTCTAATGCAGTATTTTTCTTTTATTTTTTTTCACGTATTTATAACTCTTGAACACATTTTAAGATTTTCTTTCGGGGATCAGTGAATGGCGTAATGGTTACACTGCTGGACTTCCACGTAGTTGATTGCAATTTGAGTCCTGGACCTGGCGGCTTAAAACTCACACCAGGCATGCATGCGTGCCCAAACTCACAGAAGGAGAATGGAGAAGAGATTGTGGTGTGGTCATCCCCCTCGGACGTGATTTCTCGCTTTCTGTCTCTCTGTGTCTCTGGCCTAGCGCACATGCCCAATAGCAAAAAAAAAACGTAAAAAATCTCTCCCTCCAAAAAAAAAAAAAAAAAAAAAAAGATTTTTCTCTTGGGTCCAGCAAGTAGTATGGCGGTTAAATGTGCTGGACTCCCACATGGCCGACTGCAGTTCAAGTTCCAGACCTGGCAGCTTGCTTTCACAATTTCCCTCTCTCTTCTGTAAGTGTACATGTCCTATAGAAAATTAAAATAATAATAATAATAATAATTATAACTATCAGAGGTGGTGTGGTAGTTAAGGGTGCTGTACTCCCACATGGCCGACTGTGGTTGGAGTCTTAGACCCAGAGGGTTGTTCTCTCTCTCTCTCTCTCTCTCTCTCTCTCTCTCTCTCCCCCTCCTCCCCTCCCTCCCTCTTTCTCTGATCAAATTGAAATAAATAAAGTTAAACAAAATAATTCTTTTTTTAAAAAATATAGTAATAAACACAAAAACAAAGTCACAATGAAGTAGATTTTAGGATTATCAAATACAAAATTAAAAGTACATATCTAGTATTTTAGAAGAAATTAAATAAAACGCCAAATTCATGATGCAAAAGTACTAAATAATTGTGAAGATTTGAAAAAAATATATTCTTTCAAATTAAAATATGTAAAAAAAATTTAGAAATGCAAAGGATGAGTTAACATAAAAAAATTAGACATCTAGGGAACCAGCAGTTAGCATAATGGCTATGTCACCGAACTACCACTTAGTCGACCGCGGTTCGTGTCCCGGACCCGGTGGCTCTCCATCCTCCCTCTGTCCTCTCTGGTCAAATTAAAACAAACAAATGAACAAATAAATAAATAAATAAAAATGTTTAAAAAGAAAAGAATTATTAAAAAAATAAATAATTCTTAAAAAAAGATTTTCTCTTTATACTTTGCTATTAAAATACCTCAAATGTTTAATAATTTCCCAAAATTTCCTTCGAAGTTGCCTTTAAAGAAATTCATCATTGTGTGATTTATAATAACAAATACCATAAGCCTTACCCAGTCACTTTCCAGTCATTCACAAAGATTATTGCCATCATTAGGCTGATATATCACAGTCTGCATCCTTATGGTCACAGCAATGACAAAGCTTCTGTGCACCTTAAATATGCTGTGGTGTGTCTGTGTGTCACTCCATAGAGCCCAAAGAATATGTCTGTATAAATACGTCATTACTAGACTGAATTCAGGATTTGAGTAAGACCCAGTACTACCAGTATAGGGAAAACACCTAAAAACAGTCCCAGGGCAATGGGGACTCATTTAACACAACAGGCTTCATAATCTGAAGTCACGCTTGGACACGTGGGAAGCTCTGTGGTTTAAAACCTCATTCTCATTCAACATGCAGGCCCTGGTATGTTCTGGATCTTAGCAAGTGGAGTATTACATTTAGTGCTGTTACTCAGAATCACCAGTTGGCTCCTAAGATCTGTGTGCATCACGTAAATTATACTCTTAAGTGAAAAGCTTAATTGCTTGATCAAGAAATTCAATGTGGGATTTAAATATCACTAACCATCTCTCTATTTTTCCACTGATATTGTTGTATCATTGTATAGTCATACTATGAAACAATATAAAGAATAAACAATGCTTTGACATTTGTGGAGACTCAATACACAAACACTGCAATATAATACTTTTCAGCCAAAAGCTTGAAAATACTTCTCTAGTTATGAAGAATTATCTCTAAAATTCAATAACGATGCATACGATGCTTTTCTTAATTGAAAATGTTTTCACAACAAAACAATAGGCTCTCATGCCACATTCGCCCAAATTCCATAAAAATGAAGCATACATACCACGTAAGTGCTGACTGTCTCTGTCACCACACTTCGTACAGGAGCTTTGGAGCTTCCTGCTCCAGAGATGGCGGGGGATGGTGATGGCAGCAAAGCTGGGCACGCAGTGGCCTGGGCTAGGAGTGGTAATGGCATGGGGGCGGGGCTCACATGCACAGGCACAGGTGCTGCGGCTGGGGCTGGCGGTGGGGTTTTAGGTCTGTTCAGAGCAGGAGATGGCTTAGCCTCGGGGGCTGGAACCACTTTGCTGATGACACTGTCAACAAAAGGGACAACTGAGTCAAATGCCACCTTTAAAAACACTACCATAAAACAACTTCCTCTAGTAGCAAAATACTTTTTTAAAAAAATAACTTAATTTTTATTTATTATTATTTTAAAATTTGACCAAGAGAGAGACAGAGAGAGGGAAAGTGAGGAAGCAAGCTGCCAGGTCAGGTCTTGAACTGAAGTCAGCCATGTGGGAGTCCGGCGCCTTAACCATCATGCCACCTGTCGGCCTCTAGACTTTCTAAAGAGTCCTGAGACTCTTTAAGTACTCAGTTCTCAAGGCCTTTCATCAATTAACCTCATGATTTAGTCAGACTAATTTCTTGGCTGCCTCAGAGGATGGCAACAAGAACCTTAATACAGAGAAATACTTCAAAACTACATACAAGGGCCAGGACCAGCAGTTAGTTAATGGCTATATCGCTGAACTCCCATGTAGTCGACCGTGGTTTGAGTCCTGGACCAGGCAGCTTAAACTCACGCTGGGCACACGTGTGTGCGTGTGTGCATGCCCAAGATCCCGAGAGGAGAATAGAGGAGAAGGGGTTGCGGCATGGCCATCCTCCCTGGGGGGTGATTTCTCGTTTTCTGTCTCTCTCTCTCTCTGCCTTTCTGGTGCCCGCCACCCAACAAAAAAAACCCCCCCCCCCACAAAAAAAAAAAAAAAAAAAAAAACTACATACGAGGGGCCAGTAGATGGCATGGTGGTTAAGGTGCTGAACACTCCCAAATGGCCAACCACAGTTTGAGTCCTGGACCTGGTGGCTTCCTAGAGTAGAGCCTAGAAAGGCAAAAAGAATACAACAAAAAATGTCTAGTACATGTTTAATCATAAATCTAGAAAAAAATTAGGGCTGAGTTAAATGCTAACAAAGATCATCTGAAACTTTCACAGAACTGTTGCAACATACCAATTCACAAGTGGAAGCCCAATAAACTCCACGCAAGTGTGTGGGGGGGCGGACCTTTATCTCTACCTAAATGTATGGAAGTGAAATTATAACATATTACAGACAAAAATCTGGGGCCAGCTGGTAGCATGGTGGTTAAAGTGGCTGGACCCCACATGGCTGTGTGCATGGTTCAAATCCTAGATTTAGCAGGTTAAAAAACACACTGCGCATGCATCCCTAAAAATCCCGAGAGAAGAATAAGAAGTGGCTGTACAAAAAAAAAAAAAAAAAAAAAAAAAAAAAAAAAAAAAAAAAAAAAAAA
>NW_006159757.1:6090073-6094755 GCF_000334495.1 Tupaia belangeri chinensis
CAGGGATTGTGGCATGGCCATCCCCCTGGGGGGTGATTTCTCGCTTTCTGTCTCTGTCTCTCTCTGTCTGGCGAGCACATGCGCCCTATAGCAAAACCCCCCCCCAAAAAAAAAAATAGAAAGAAAAAGAAAAGGAAAAAGAAAAAGAAAAAGAAGTGGCTGCACTGTGGTCATCCCCCCCAGGGTGTGCTTTCTCCTTCTCTCTCTAGTAAGTTATATACCCTATAGCAAAACTAAGTAAACAAAATTAAAAAAAAATAGAAAAATCTGAAAAAGCCAGAAGGAACAAAGAATAATATTTTCAAGGATGAAACAGATGACAGTTGACTTTTCAAATGCAATGATGATGAAACTTAGAAGACAGTGGAATAGCATCTTCAATGTGCAATGGAAAAATAAATCTTTAAAAACTTTTTTTAAAAAATTGAACTTTATTCTATTGATTTATTTTAATTTGACCAGAGAGAGACAAAGAGAAAGAGAGTAAGAGAGAGAGAGAGTGAGTGAGTGAGTGAGAATGCAAACCACCAGGTCCATGACTCAAACTATGGTCGGCCATGTGGGAGTCCAGTGCCCTTAACCACCATGCCACCTACTAGCTCTACCAATGCCCTTATTTAAACTCTACAGCTGTTCCATAACCTATTTGCCTTATTTTCATACATTCTTATGCTGTTTTTTCTTTTTTTTTTTCAATTGACAGGTGTGTGCACACCTACTGGTGTCAGGATGTAGAAATGGAAAGGGAAGGTAGTACAGTATTTCTGAATAGCTACAAAAACATTAAAGATACATGTATAAGCTCTTAACCACCAATTCTACACTTAGAAATTTATCTGAAGAAATGTTTGGACAGTTATGTCAAGATATTTTGTAAGAAATATGTATAGTACTGTTTTTAACCGCGAAAGGGGGGAGGGCACAAAAAACTAGAGTGACTGTAATTTAAAATACCCCAAATAGAGGGTTTATTAGACAAGGACAATAGGGGTTTCAGCAGGGATAAGAAAGCTCTTTCCAAAGGGGCACAGTCATACTGCAATCCTTTCTTACCCCGTTCTCTATCCCGTTAGGATCCTGGGCACATGCACACACCCCCGGCGTGTTTTTCAAGCTCACTTGACCAGCATGCCAACCCAGGGCAGCCCTAGGGTCCAACTTCTCCTGCACAGCGCCTATCTGCTGAAATACAGGACTGGCCCTTATACTTTAGTAATTTACTAGGGAAAAAATGATGGCTTGGCTAAAGTTGTGCAGACAAATGTTGACCACAATTTTGTCCCAAATTTGTGAAAAAATCCCAAGCTAAATCAAGAAGCTGCACAATTTACTATTCAAATGGAGCACATGGTCACTAACAGAGAGCAGCAAGATGATGGCCAAGGGAAGAGGTAAGGAAGAGAATCTCATACAACTGTGCCGTTTTTACACATAACTAAAACAGCACATGTAAATAATCTTTAGGTATAAAGATGTTTCATAATTAGTCTTTTCAAAGAAATAAAATACCACAGTTGCTTTTTATCCTAATTACATACATACCTATCTTCATCATCCACAATAGGCAGCAAATTTATTTACTTTTTAAAAGAATTAATTTTCTTTATTATTATTAAACTTTCTATAGGGCACGTGCGCTCACTAGAGAGACTGAGAAAGAGAACAGTGAGAAAGCAAGCCACCAGGTCTGGGACTCAAACCAGTTGGCTATCGTCCAGCATCCTAACCACTACATCACCTGCTAGCCACAACAAATTAATTAAAAAACATTTTTTTTTTAGGTTTTTGCCATAGCGTGTGTGCACTTGCTGGACAGAGACAGAGAGAGGGAAAGTGAGAAATCATCCCCCAGGGGGGATGATCACTACACCACAATCTATTTTCCTCTCTGGATTTTGGGCATGCATGCATACCCTGTGTGACTCTGAAGCTGTCAGGTCCAGGACTCAAACCGCGGTTGACCATGTGGGAGTCCAGGGCCTTAATCGCCAAGCCACCTACTGGCCTCAGCAGTAAATTTCTTTTTCTTTCTTTTGGAGGGACAGGATGTGTGTGGGGTTGGGAATGTGAAAAAGCAAGCTGCCAGGTCCAAGACTCAAACCATGGCCAGACAAATGGGAGTCCAGCGCCCTTAACCACCACACCAACTGCCAGCCCCTCCTGCAGTAAATTTCTTAAGAGTAAGGTTTACCTTTCTTCCTTTCCTTTCCTCTTTCCCTCCCTTTTAAGATAGAAAAAGAGGAAGAGGAAGGGGAGAGACAGGGACCTTTCCCAGGGGCTTCGGCACCTTAACCACCGCACCACCTACTAGTCCCTAATGAATAGTTCTTAAGGGTCTATGGATCCCCCCTGCCCTTCAGAAAGCCAGGATCACTGGCTGAGCCTACAGGTGCACCTGGTGTGTTCAGGTTGATCTGGGAACCGAACCCCAGGCCTTTCCATATGGCTCCAATATGGTGCAATAGTGCCTTACCATCAGCACCACTGCAGCTTTATCTTATTTATATCTGAATTACCGGAAGGATTAAACAATGTCTCAATAAATATTAATTAGCTTTAATAATGCCCACTGTTGCAATAAGAACTATTCTATAAAATAGCTTTCCTTTTGAACACTTTCGTATGTTCAAAATATTGGGCAATTTCCTTTCTTCTCTCCTTCTCACCTATCTTCCCTCCATACTATTGTACATAATGAGTTCAAAAACTGCTGAGATTTCTGTTTGCCAATGCTAACTCCTCATCTACCTAATCATCCTCAGATCATGGGTGTGTTTGTCACATCAATGCAAGGTACAATAGATCATGAAAGTTGCATTCTGTTTTCTGGAGATAGTTTTAAATTACTTTAAGTTATACCAAATAATACAATGAATATTATTTGTCTCAAGTGCCTTTTTCTCCAATCCCTTTAATTTTCTATTTTTCTAAGACTTACTCCTTTATCTATAAAACCTACTAATGGTTGTGCCATAAGGATGGCTTAGAATTTATCAGATAATACACAAACTGTTGACCCATTTTGTGGGTCAGTACCTAAAATCTCAGAAATATATGTATTGGGGCCAACAGGTAGCACGGTGGTTGAGGTGCTGAATTCCCACACTGCTGTCCATGGTTCAAGTCCCAGACCTGGTGGCTTGCTTTCTTGCCTCCCTCCTGTCCCGCTGTCTCTGGTGAGAGTATGTGCCCTATAGCAAATTAAATTAATAATAATAATAATGATAAATACAATCGAATAAATAATTTTTTAATAAAAAAGAAATATATGTATTGCTTGTACCTATTATTTTACAATTTAAAGAAACCGAATTTTCATGAAAATAACTTCTAATAATAATCCTTCCAAAATGCCTAATATTTCCCTGAAGTTCAAGTAAATAATTCCTTTTAAATTAAAAAAAGTAGTTATTGTTTTTTGTTTTAAGTTTTTGCCAAATGGTGCATGTGCTAGCCACTGGAGAAAGACAGAGAGAAGGAAAGTGAGAAATCAAACCCCCAGGGGTAATGGCCATGCCACAATCCCTTCTCCTCCGCTCTTCTCTAGGGATTTTGAGCAGGCATGCACACACACCCAGTGAGACTTTCCAGCCGCTGGGTATGGGACTCAAATCATGGTTGGCCATGTGGGAATCCAGCACCTTAACCATTACTCCAACTGTGGGACCCTATATATAGTTCTTATTCAGATTTTCGTAGTAGTACAAGGAAATATTAAAATGGGTGCTCAGTGTTAACAGGACAAACTTTTATCCTTTTTGTTTTCAAGAGACTAGATTGCTATCATAAAGGCCTAATCGAGGCAGGCAAGTGGCATGGTGGTTAGGGGTGTTCGACTCCCACATAGCTGACTGTGGTTCAAGTCCCGGACCTGATGCCTTGCTTTCTCTCTCTCTCTTTGTGCCACTCTGGTCAAATTGAAAATAACTATAATGAAAAATAAAATAAAGAAAAAGTTTTTAAAAAAGGCCTAAATAACCCATTTTTCCCAACTTATTTGAAGTTCAAGAGAAAATTTAGTAGAATTTGGGGCCAGCAGGTGTTATGGTGGTTAAGGATTCCCAGATGGCCAACTGTGATTCAAGTCCTTGACCTGGTGGCTTGTTTTTTCCCCTTTCCTTTATCTCTCTGGTAAAATTAAATAATAGTAATAATAATAATAATAATAATAAATGGAATTAAATATTTTTTAAAAATTCATTAGAGTTTGAAAATTATGTTGATTTTAGCTTCTAAGTGACTTTAGTGCAAACTGAAAATATAATTTTAAAAAGCAAACTTTTATTATTTAACTTCAAACATTACAGAAAAATACATAAAATTGAAATAAACTATCAATACTTAACCTAATTTGATGACTGTGAAAATAATTTTGGATTCCTACTGGCCTTCTTCATTAGTAATCTTCACTGTTTCATAGTTCTAAACAGTGTTTTGCTTTTCTATATTTTTCTCTCTGAAGTATCACTTTTTCTCTCCTATTTAATTGCATAGTAAGTACTCCTCCAGAGCCTTCTGTTGAATAAGCAATGTCTCACAGAGAAACCAACACCACCCACAGCTGTGTCCCACAAAGGCTCCATGCTGCTAGCATTACATCTTTAGGAGGATTTGATCACGGTGTCCTTACTGCTATAAACACTGGCGTTATTCATAAAAACGTGCAGAAGGAGGGATTTTCA
>NW_006159757.1:6095258-6132524 GCF_000334495.1 Tupaia belangeri chinensis
TTTCCCTACTACAAAACAGTGAAACAGAATGGGTCATGAGCTGTTTGGCCTGGAATGCAAACTCGCAGCGTGACAAGTCAATAAAGAGCCAGTTCTCACCTCCCCAGCCACACAGAGACTCCAAGGTTAGAGGCAAACACAACCTGGGTATGTCTACACAGGGAGTTAAGGATTCTCATTATCCAGCTATTGTGCACAAACACTATGAAACCAGTAATCTGAATTAACAAAGTCTAAATAACTGGCCACTAAACTGCACACAAAGTTCAAAAGTTTCCTCACAATGGTTTACTTATTTGTTCCTAGAAAGGAACGGTCATTTAAAAATGGTAAGAAAATGATGCCGCATGTAAAAACTACTATAATCACTTCCATGAACATTATATAATATAAACTTCTGAACAGGGAAGTTCTTCAGTATTTGAGAAAACACTTTACATTAAGAATAGGTTCTTGATACCATGATTCGCTCTTCTTCAGTTTTGTATTTCAAATTAATCTCAGAAATAGTAGTCATCTTTAGATTCCCATGTTGCATTTTTTTGGTCATTTGTTACCATTACAGGGAATGTGAGCTTGCCAGAATGAGACAGACACAGAGGGAGGGAAAGTGAGAACTCACCCCATAGTGGGGATGGCCACACCACAGTCCACTTTCTTCCATTCTCCTATTGGGATTTTTAGACATGCACATGTGCCTGGCATGAATTTTCAAGGCCAGGTCCGGTACTCGAACTATGCAGTCAACCGTGGGGGATCCAGCTGCCTCCTCCACGCCATCTGCTAACCCTTCCACAATGCATGTTAAACTAACCCCTCCTCACAACCATAAGGAAAAAATTAAACTGAGTTTTCATAATAAAATTACTATAAAATATTAATAGGTCAGGTATATTTCACTGTGTGCATGTGTAGTGTGTGTGTGTGTGTGTGTGTGTGTGTGTGTATGTATGTGTATATACACACATGCATGAGGGGTCCTCAGAAGTTTATAGAAAATGTGTATTATAAAAAAAAACTATGGGCGGGGCCAGCAACTGGCATAATGGCTATGTTGCTGGACATTCATGTAGCCGAATGTGGTTTGAGTTCCAGACCCGGTGGCTTAAACTCACACCGGGCACATGTGTGTGCGTGCCCAAGATCCTGACAGGAGAATGGAAGAGAAGAGATTGCGGTGTGGCCGTCCCCCTCAGGGTGATTTCTCACTTTCTGTCTGTCTCTGTCTTTCCGGTAAGCGCATGCGCCCTATAGCAAAAACCTCTCCAAAAAAAACAACTATGGGGCTGGCTCCATAGCCTAGTGTTTAAGGGAGCTGAATCTCACATGGCCAATCAGGGTTGAAATTCTGGTCCTGGCAGCTTGAAAAAACATGCGTGTACCCTAAATCCAAATAGAAGAAGGGACTGTGGTGTGAACACACTGCACTGCAGGGATGTATGTGTGTGCACACGCACGTTCTCTCTCTCTCATGAATGCATGTGCTTTCTGGAAATTAAAAAAAGAAGGAAAGAAAGATGAAACTATGAATTGATTCCAATTTTTTTTGCACCAAAATAAACTTGTACTTTAATCCCATTTTTCCACAAACTTTGTGAAGTCTTCATGTGTGTGTATGAATCTTTATTTTATTACTTTCATAAAATGTCAGAAATACAGAGTTTGAGTGTGGGAGATGGCCTCCTGGTGTTCGTAACTGGTGTGGTCTCTTTGCAGACTGAACAGGCTAAACTGGATGACTGACAGGGTACTGTGTAAATAATAGTGAGTGATCCCCCAGGTAGGACATAAAGGATGCAGCTTCTACCGTGCTCTATTTTGGATCACTCACTCTGGGGGATGCGAGCTGTTATGTTGTGACAATGCTGAAGCTGTCTTTTAAAGGGGCCCAAAAGGCCTCCTGCAAACACCCATATGTGTAAGCTTGAAGCAGATTCTCCAGCCTTGGTTAGCCTTGGATGACTGTGGTCTGGGTCAGTAACTTTTTTTTGGGAGAGGTTTTTGCTGTAGGGTGTGTGCACTCACCAGAAAGACAGAGAGAAAGAGAGACAGTAAACGAGAAATTGCCCCCCAGGAGGGATGGCCACGCTGCAATCCCTTCTCCTCCATTCTCCTCTCGGGATCTTGGGTATGCACACACATGCGTCTGGCATGAGTTTAAGCCACCAGGTCTGGGACTTGAACCACGGTCGGCTACATGGGAGTCCAGCGACACAGCCATTATGCCAACTGCTGGTCCCAGTAACTTAAGAGACTTGAGCCAGAGTCACCCAAACCTCTGATTCACAAGAAACAAGTAGAATTACTTTAAATCTCTGAGTTTTGGGGTCATTTGTTATGCAGAAATAGAAAATGAATACACCAAAATGTTCAATTTATCTAATTTAAGTATATAAATAAATATTCAGAATTTGGGAGAAATTATATTTTAGAATATCAGTAGATGCCAAACTGTAACATAGTCATTTCCATATTTTGCATTTGATCAAAAGGAACAAATACCCAAAGACAATTATGAGAATCAGTTTTATGTTGATTCTTCAAATCAATCACTATTCCTTATTCTTCTTGATCCTCACAGCTCAAATTTTAGCATTCATATAATTATAACACAACTATAAATGGATTTAATTCCTCAAGCTCATGGCTTGCCTCTTGAATATTTACATCATCTCATAAAACGGATATTTTATCTTGTCATAGCCCAAGTACATATCAAGTAGCAAACATTTTATCTTTTAATGCAGGCATGACCTATTTGAAAAATGAAACAAATTACATGAAGTAATTAGAGGAAAATATAGCCATTATAGAATCTTTATTTCTAGGGGAGATGCCCATATGATAATACTTCTTTTGTCCTATTTTCAAAATCCATAAAATACGCTAAAAGGGCATTAATACCAAGGTAAGTGATAAGTAATGTACAAAAGTTACGTAAGAAATATTTAAAAAGATGAAAAAACAAAACAAACAAAATAAAAAACCAACCCGAACAAAATACCCTAAAGGGTAACCCATAGGATAAATAGTATAAAGGGTATAGAGAAAGAAATGAAAACTAAACTTCTCTAGTTATTGCTTGTCATATAGCTTCAGTTCTGCATTTAGGTAAATGGCCTACATATTCAAAAAATCAAATTTTAAAAAGTTGGGGTGGGGAGGTTTTTGCTATAGGGTGTGTGTGCTTGCCAGAAAGACAGAGACAGAGAGATAGAAAGTGAAAAAGCACCCCCAAGGGAGTATGGCTACACTGCAATCCCCACTCCTCATTCTCTTGGGTTTCTGGGCACGCACACGCAGGCACCAGGTACGCTTCTCATCACAGGGTTAGGGTTCAAATGATGTGATCAGCCATGTGGGATCCAGTCAGCTTAGCCACCAGATGTCCTGAGACTCAAGAGCTCTAATATAAAAAGAAAGACACAAGCTTAGACATCACCATCCAGACCCCAAGATCCACCAGAATGATAGAGTTTGTAAAGTGCAGGTCCTTTGAAAAGTCATCTGCATTTGAGCTATTAGTAATTCCTTTTTAGGGACTAGACAACTGAAGTTTCTCGTCAGTCTTCACGCTCCAGACCCTGAGATCCACCAGATTCTAAGAAAAACGGAACGGCAGAGAGATGGTTGATTATCAACTCCTGCACACCTCTGAACACTCAGATTTAACTTCAAGAAATTAGGAAAAAAAGTACAATTCATCAGATGACCAGAAACCACCATAGAGGCACAAGAAATATGAGAAACCAAAAGACTATCCCTCCCCCAAGAGAAAAGAACAGCTCCTCATGCACAGACAGTACAATGGAAATGTCAGATAAAGAATTTAGAATATTCATAGTGACAAAGCTAAGAGAGATGCAAGAGAAGAGAGACAATGAACTCCAGAAGATATAGGAGAGTCAACGAGTTCCAGGAGGTGCGGAAATTCTTGCATGAGTTGAAAGAGGAAATACACACCATAAAAAAGAATCAAATGTTACTGTTAGAAGTGAAGGCTACCATATAGGAAATCAAACCTCCCTTAAAAGTACTAAAAGCAGATTAGATCATCCAGAAGATCAAATCTGAGATGTAGAAGACAGAAACTCTGTCCTAGAAAAATTCATCAAAAAGACTGAGAGAATAACTCAACAAAATGAAAATAATATACAAGAAATATTAGCTACCATTAAATCTCCAATCATCTGGATAATTGATATCCCAGAAAGTGAACAAACTAATAAGGGCATTGATAATCTATTCCATGAAATCCTGGAAGAAAACTTTCCAAACCTAGAGAAGCATTCAAATATCCAGACCTAAGAAATACAAAGGACGCACCTAGAATCAACTCAAGAAGATCTTTTCTAAGGCACGCCATAGCTAGATTGACCAAAACTACACAGAGAAGATTCTAAAAATGGCAAGAGAGGAACGTCAAGTTACTTACAAAGGATATTCCATCAGGCTAAAAGCAGACCTCTCATTGGAAACAATGAGAGAAAGGATATTCGAAGTGTTGAGTGAAAAACAATTTGAACCAAGAATTCTATATCAGCCAAGATTATCCTTCATATGGGAAGAAAAGACAAAAACATCCTCAGATAAACAAAATCTGAAAGAATTTACCAACACCAGTCTAGCTCTCCAAGAAGTTCTTAAGAGAGTACTAAAAGAAAAACTAAACACAGAAATAAGAGTTCAAAAAACAATCAAGAAAACTGCCAACTTAATGGTAGAGACAAGTCCAGAATTGAATGTTATCTTCCAGGATTTAAACAGAAAGATTGGACTACAACATAAGAGAGATTATATGAGACTGAACTGGTGAAATACAATGTACAACTTTTGACTAAAACATTACTGATTTCACCTATGCTTTATTTTCTAGATTTAAAGTTTTCCTGTCTTCCCTTGAGCTGTTTATAAGTTCATTTACTTACTACTGAAATAGAATCCTAACATTTTTCCTGGCTTTAAGTATTAAGCAAATTTCTCTTAACATTTTGTGATTTTGATTTATTAAAACTGAAACTAAAACTTCTCTTGAAATTAAAAAATATGTAAAAAAAAAATACTTATTTAATGACCACAGTAAGCTATATAGCCTCAGCTAGGTGCTACTTTATAGTATGTTCATTCTACTCACTGAGTTTTATGCCTAACATCAGACATGTGTTCACAGATATGTATATATCAGCTGAACTTGCTATTGAAAGTATTTAATTAAGCTTTTTGGTACATCAATAAAATGTGGGGGGGGAAGAGGCATGAAAAGCAACTGTAAATACTAGAGACAGTGTGGGAAGAGGGTGGGAAATCACAGAGGGGGTAAAGTAGGGAATCAAAGGGGAAAAATGAAAAATATATAAGAAACAAGAAAGGAAAAATTATTCGTTGATGATTACATGTAGAGTAATATTATTAAGTCGATATACAGTATGCTCTGGATGTGCAGTGAATGAATGTAAAATAAATAAATATAAATTAAAAAAAAAAAAGAAAGACACGGAAATAATTCAAAGAAATAACAGTAATAAATTATGGCCAGCCAGTGGCAGAGTGGTCAAGGCAGCTGGATCCCACATAGCCAACTGCACGATTTGAGTCCTGGTCCTGGCAGCTTAAAAAATACTCCAAGCATGTGTACATGTGTGCCCAAAATCTCAAAAGGAGAAATAGAGAAGGGACTGTGGCATGGCCATCCCTCATGGGGTAATGCTTTCTTAGTTTCCCATTCTCTCTTCAGTGAGCACATGCACCCTTTAGCAAGTTTAAAAAGCCAGTAACAGTGGCACCAGCAGATGGCGTACTGGTGACATTACTGGAGTCCATGTTGTGAATTGTGGTTTGAGTCTTGGATCCAGTGGGTGCATGTACGTGCATGTCCAAATCCTGAGAGGAGAATGGAGGAGTAGCGATTGAGGTGTGACCATTCCCCCTGGGAGGTAATTTTTTGCTTTCTGTCTCCTTGTCTCTGTCTCTCTGGCAAGCACACATGACCCATTGCAAAAAAATCTCTATCAAAAATAAAAAGTAACGGGAACCAGCAGTTAGCGTAATGGCTATGTCGCTGGACTCCCATGTAGTCGACCATGGTTCGCGTCCCGGACCCGGTGGCTTAAAACTCATGCCGGGTGCGTGTGCATGCGTGCCCAAGATCCCGAGAGGAGAATGGAGGAGAAGGGATTGCAACGTGACCATCCCCCCTGGGGGGTGATTTCTTGCTTTCTGTCTCTATGTCTCTGTCTGTCTGGTGAGCGCATGCGCCCTATAGCAAAAAAACCTCTCCAAAAAATAAATAAATAAATAAAAATAAAATAAAGTAAAAATAAAAAAGTAACAATAACGTTAGATCTGAGTTGGAAATATCACTGTAAGATATTTCTTTTCTTTTCAAACATACTAGTTCTGTCTTTTATAAAGACCAGGAGGTAATGGGCAACTCTACTGCCAGATTGTGATTCCTAAAAACCACTCTTCATGAAAAAGAACCAAAGTTCCTTGAAGGAATTGCTAATTCCAAGTCTATGGATATACACAAGACTATAGAGGCAATATACAAGATAAATCTGAAACATCTTGTACCAGAAAGTAAAGGGAGCCATCAAATATGAATGAGGCTATATTAAAATCAGTAGGCAACAACACGAAGGAGTTCCCACTGGTCAAAATGGAACAATTTGAACACAAAAAGGAATAAAGGAGGGCCAGTAGGTGGTTAAGACACTGGATCTGACATGACTGGCTGTGCAGTTTGAGTTCTATACCTGGAGGCTTGAAAAACACACCAGGCTTGTGTGTGTATATACCCAAAATCCTGAGAGGAGAGGAGAGAAGGGACTGCCGTGGGGCCATCTCCTTTGGAGAGTCATTTCTCTCTCTCTCTCTCTGGTAAGCGCATACACCTTATGACAAAAAAATTCTAAAATAAATAAATAAATAAATAAATAGATAGATACATACATACATAAAATCACACATGAGCACACTCCAGGGATCCACATAGAAAGTGGGAGAATGGGGAAGTAGGAAAGAGGAAGAGCAGAAGAAGAGGGAGAGAGAGAGGGAGAGGGAAATGAAGAGGGAAAGGGGAAGGGAGCGAGGGAGAGGAAGAGAGGGAGGAAGAGAGGGAGGGAGGGAGGGAGGGATCTTACTAAAACCCAGAGATCACCACTGGAGATAGATAGTTATGGTACTGATGCCATCAACTCCTTTCCCTGAAGGCTGTCTAGTAAAATGAATAAAGCATTCACCCTGCCTTTTTTTTATAAAATATATTTCAAGGCAAACAGAATGCCTTAAGTGATGGAGAAAGTTCCCTTTTACTAAGCAATTTTGGCTACTAAGTGTGAAAGAAATGCTAAATTTTTTAAAATCCACCATTTCACAACACCTAAACGACTGATTCAGTATCACCAAGAATATAACAAGTAGAAATTATGTGCCTATCCATGTGGTAAAATACCCTTGCAAAAAAGAAACAAAATGTTGAATTTGAATCCAATCAAGTTTCTAGTGCTAAATGCCCATTATAGAACAAAAATTTTAATATTATAAGTAGGGGGTACTAAGGAGTGGCTCGGGAAAAAACAATCAATAGGCACAAGTTATCTATCTGTAGAGGAGGATGTATATGGTAACTTTTTTTTTTTTTTTTTAAAGAGAGATTTATGCTACAGGGCGCATGCACTTGCCAGAGACAGAAAGTAAGAAATCACTCCCTAGGGGGATGGTCATGCCACAATCCCTTCTCCTCTCCTCCAATCTCCTCTCGGGATCTTGGGCACGCATGCACATGCACCTGGTGTGAATTTCAAGCCACTGGGTTCAGAACTCAAACCGCAGTCAACTACATGGGAGTCCAGCAATGTAATCATTACACCATCTGCTAATCCCACTTTAAAAAAAAAAAGACACTGGACACATGTGTTCACTGGAAAGAAAGAGAGAAAGAGAGAGAGACAGAGGGAAAGTGAGTCCTCCAAGGATTTTGGGCATACACAAACAAACATCCAGTGTAATTTTCAAATTGCGAAACCAGCAGGTGGCGTAACAGTTACATTGCTGGACTCTCATCTAGTCGATTGCACAGTTGGAGTCCTGGACTTGAAGACTTAAAACTCTGGCCAGGCGCAGAGTTTTATGTATGTGCATGCCCAAAATCCCGAGAGGATAATGGAGGAGAAAGGACTATGGTGTGGCCATTGCCCCTGGGGCATGATTTCTTGCTTTCTGTGACTTTCTCTCTGGTCAGTGCCCTATAGCAAAAATCTCTTTTAAAAAAAGCCCAAGATTCCAAGAGGAGAATGGAGAAGGGATTGTGGGGTGGCCATCCTCCATGGGTGGTGGGTGGGTGGTGGTGGTGGTGGTGGTGGTGATTTCTTGTTTTCTTTCTCTCTGGCAAGTACATGTACCTTATAGCAAAAATCTCTCTTAAATTTTTTTTTCTTTATTCAAGCTGCCAGATCTGGGACTTGAGCTCCAATCAATCATGTGGGAATCCAGCACCTTAACCACCACGTCACCTGCTCCACTATGTATGTATGTATATATATATAAAAGCAAGCCACCAGGTCCGAGACTTGAACTGTGGTTGGCCATGTGGGAGTCCAGCGCCTTTAACCACCATGCCACTTGCCGCCCCCAATTTTTGTTTTTCAAGAGAGATTTCTGCTATAGGATATGTGGAAAAAATATTTATTATAAATATTTACAGCTCACCTGAGAGAGACAGAAAGCAAGAAATTACCTACAGGGGGGATAGCAACACCACAACCCCTTCTCCTCCATTCTCCTCTTGAGATCTTGGGCACATACACACACGTGCCGGGCTTGAGTTTTAAGCCACTGGGTCCAGGACTTGAACCACAGTCAACTATGTAGGTGTCCAGCAATGTAACCATTAAGCCATATGCTGGTCCTCCAATGATTAACTTTTAAAAATATCAACTTTGAGAGCACTGTCTAGGAGCATGTTGACAGAGCTTTTCAAAAACAAAATTCTCTAGAGTCAGAACTTTTAAAAGATTCTACAGTTTCAGAAAGGCTTCTGTTCTGCTACAGTCAAAAAGAGAGTGATTTTGGGAACCAGCAGTTAGTGTAATGGCTATGTCGCTGGACTCCCATGTAGTCGACTGTGGTTCGCGTCCCGGACCTGGTGGCTTAAAACTCACGCTGGGAGCGTGTGCGTGTATGCCCGAGATCCTGAGAGAAGAATGGAGGAGAAGGGATTGCAGCGTGCCCATCCCCCCTGGGGGGTGATTTCTCGCTTTCTGTCTCTATGTCTCTCTCTGTCTGTCTGGGGAGCGCACGTGCCCTATAGCGGAAAAAAACCTCTCCAAAAAAAGAGAGAGAGTGATTTTAGTATAAAAAAACAAAGTCAAATGACAATGAACATTCAACATGGATAAAATTTTATTTTCAATTATCCCTGGGCCTACAGTCTACACAGGAGAATGAGTAATTACTGAGTAAAAGATGCTTTTACATGAAAGTATGTTGAAGTTGCAAGTTAACTATAAGAGACATGCCTTTACTTTTTTTTTTTTTAAGATCAAATAACATCCCAAGTTATTTGAAAACATTAAAAGCAATAAGATGATATTCAGTGAACTTGAAAAATGAACAAGATTGTGATTAAGATTCATATCTTGCTGGAGTATTATAAAATTCAGTTATTACTGAAGTCATGCTTGAAAAATCCAACATTACCACTTCAAAATATATTAAAATTTGAAAACAGTTGTTGGATCTTCACCAAAAACCATGCTTTACATACTTTCCTTTGTAAGAAGTATGGAAAAAATATTTTATTATAAACATTTATAGCATGTGATACATAGTGTGTGTATTTATCTGTGTGGGCTAAAGTAAGTACACATGTGTATGTGTCTATGTGTGTCTATTTACTGACCCTAGCAACATCCTTCTCCTTTTAGACTGGATGTTTGATATTATATTGATAATTAACAATGATCTTCCAAAATGAGAGGAGCAGGTTTTAACAATTTGTTTAGAAAAGAATATGTGTAACTGTTGAATTGTAAAATATGAGATAAAAGAATACATTTAATACTATATAATAAGTTAGTGGTGCAGCCTCGGTGGTGCAGATAGTAGCATACCAAACTGCACTGCTAAAAGTCACGTGGTTAAGCTGAAAAATGCACCCAAGATCCTGAGGAGCACTGAGAAGGGGACTGTCATGAGATTCTGTTAAAAATATACCCAACTGGTAAACACCAGTCAAATGGCATGGTGGATAAGGAAGCTGGATACCACATAGCCACACGCAGTTTGAGTCCTGGACCTGGCCACTTGAATAACATGTCAAATGTGTGTGTATGTGTCCCCATAATCTGAGAGAAGAAATGTGTGCCCACAGTCTGAGAGAAGACGGGACTGTGGCATGGTCATTCTCCCTGGGGAGTGTTTTCTCACCCCCACCCCCGACAGCTCTCTCCACTAGTGCACATGCTCTAAAGCAAATTTAAAGAATAAATAAATCAATGCCCACCCCCTTATCTCTTTAAGATCATTCTAAAAGAAAGAAATAAAAGAAGGATGGACAAAGTAGTGAGGGCCTATGATCCTAATAACTTGAGGAGGCTGAGGCAGGAGGATCATAATATGGCAAGATCAAGTCTGAAAAAAAAGAAAATTGGAAAAAAAAAATATAGAAGGCAGAGGGCTGGCCCTGTAACTAGGCAGAAAGGAAGCTGAATGCCACACAGATGATTGGGGTTCAAGTCCTGGCTCCGTCATCTGCAAAAATGTCTTGGACATGGGTGTGTATGCACAGCCAATGTGGTACAGCAAGTGCCCTGTAAGGTTGGAAACCATATGGCTGGCTGACCACTGGTTTGGATCCCCAAATCAGCCTAAAAACAGGTAGGGCTGAGGTGTGGGCACCCTGGAGTCCAAGGAGCCTGAGGAGCTGAAGGACTGGGAAAAGAGGATCACAGTGGGATGAGGCCCCATTCAAGTGCTTCTTTGTCTCTCTCCTCCGTGCACACATGCACTATCCTAAACAAGAAGAGAGGGAAGTGGGGAAAGGGAGAGGAGAAAAAGTCACTGTAGCTCCTAAACTCATAAAAGGCCTGAATAACAATTTAGTTGTAAACTGTGGAGAGTTGCTTTGGATTTTGTTCTTCTTGTTTCCTCGGAGTTATTCCTAGTATCCTCTAACATCAAGGATGGCCTTAGAAGGGTGAGAAAACCTTTAACCTTAGCCAGAATCTATGTTGAGAAAGAATGGAAGTCAGCTGCACTTTTTTCTGGAGAGAATGGCTGAGGATCTGAAACTGAATGTGAGCTCAGATTGGAACTCTGAAGTTACCTCTGGTATTCTCCTCTCCCTCCTGCTGGGCCCCATATAGCCTGTAGTAGCTGACAGCTTTTTGAATTGTTTAATTCTGATATGTACTAGGGAGTGTGCCAATAAGCCAGACAAACAAATGCTAAACAATCTGAAAACCTATTCTATATGAGTTATTTTTTCCAGGCCAGCAGATGGAGTAATGGTTATATCGCTGGACTCCCATGAAGCAGTCCTGGACCCAACAGCTTAAAACTCACGTCAGGTGGGACCAGCAGTTAGCGTAATGGCTATGTCGCTGAACTCCCATGTAGTCAACTGCGGTTCAAGTACTGGACCTGGTGGCTTAAACTCACGCCAGGCACGTGTGCATGCATGCCCAAGATCCCGAGAGGAGAATGGAAGAGAAGGGATTGCAGAGTGGACATCCCCCCTGGGGGGGTGATTTCTCGCTTTCTGTCTCTCTGTTTCTTTCTGTCTTTCTGGCGAGCACATGGCGCCCTATAGCAAAAAACCTCTCCAAAAAAAAGGTAAAAGTTATTTTTTAGTTTCCTTTTCTTTAAAATTAAATAATGACAATATTTTAAAGTACATGTATGGAATTACATCTGTATGCATACATACAGAGAGAAACAGTTCATGCTAGAAAGCCCAGAAGAAAGTAGAGGTAACTCAAAATATACCCTGGTGAAGCAGTAGGTGACTGTAACTAAGCAGATGGGTGCTGCACAAAGGAAGCTGAATGCTACATGGCTGATTAGGTTCAAGTCCTGGCTCATCAGCTGGTATTTTAAGGTCCTAGACTCCCATGTGGCCAACTTGCAGCTAGAGTCTTGGACTTGGTGGCTTCAAAATCATACCAAGCATGTGTACATGTATGTCTCAAACTTCAGAAGGAGAAGGAATTATGGTGTGTCTGTCCCACTTCGGGGCTGATTTCTTACTCTTTCTCTCATTCTCTCTCTCCCTCTCTTTCTCTGGTGAGCATACACTATGGAAAAAAACTAAAAAAGAAAAAAGGCCATTTACTGATTACAATTGTGGTTTACTCACCTGTTCATCTTAATTTAGAACAAATTGAGCCTAACAGCATTAATGATGCTCAATGCTCTTCTGTGTTTTAGCAGATCTCACATGTCCATATACAGATCAATCAGTATTCCTCAACTGGGTTGTAACATACATTAGAAAGCTATGTTCAAAAACAGGTTAATGTTTAACATTAGCCAGAACTAAATTCCTTTAGAATATATGTGGTTAATTTTAAAGGGGTTTGCTAGAATAAAAACCAAACAAACATAATTCTAAATGAAATTTTAAAGATCTTTTAATTATAAAAGACCTAATAAACTTTAGAAAAATACTATACTTAATATACACACATTTATAAAAATATAACAGATAAATGTATATCATATTACAGATGTTCATACATTTATTCTGGAAGCATTCTTTTCAAACTCTGGATTATAGATAGTACCAGTCACTGTCTCATCTTTACCCAGTTAATACTATCTAACCTAGAGTCAATGGATTTTGTACCAAAAAGAAACACAGAGATCATAATTCCTAGGCTGGTAAATATTACTGGTAAATACAATCCCCAGAAACTAGGATATCAGCTTTTTTAAAAAAAGAATTATTTTATTTAACTTTAATTAATTAATTAATTAACTAATTAGACCAGAGAAGAACAGAAAGAGAGAAAGTGAGAAAGCTGCCAGGTCCAGGACTCAAACCACAGTCATCCATGTGGGAGATCAGCACCTTTGACCAGCATGCCACCTGCTGGCCCCAGGATATCAGCTTTTAAATATGCCCATACAGTGAAGTAATTCCAATGTTGGTAATTTCTAGCAAACAGATATTAATTTAGTACCTACCATGTATACAGCACTAATGGGTAAACTCTAAAATTTTCCTTCAAAAAGCTTACTAATGTTGCCAGAGATGTATACATATTGAAATTTCATACCAAACAATATTCAATTTGATCAAGCCATTTCATAGGGCTTAATACTATATTTTAGATTTCATAGAAAATTTAAAACAGCAAAGGAAGGAAGGAATTTATGGAAGGAATGACTGACAAATGATGTAAATAGATTTTTCATGGCATTAGGAAATAAATAAATTTAATGGCTTTAGCATTCAGCATACTGGCAGATCTCAGCAAACAGAAGTAGAAAGTTCATAAATTAAGATTTTACACTATAGAATGGACATTTATTGTGGCTGCCTATTTGTGTGTGTGTGTGTGTATCTTTTTAAAGAGATATTTGCTGTGTGTGTACTCGCTGGAGACAGAGATAGAGAGACAGAAAGTGAGAAATCACCCCCCCAGGGGAGATGACCATGCTGTAATCCCTTCTCTTCCATTCTCTTTTCAGGATTTTGGGTATACATGTACATGTGTCCATCATGAGTTTCAAGCCACCGGATCTGGGGCTTGAACCACATTTGACCACATGGGAGTCCAGCACCTTAACTACTATGCTACTTGTCTGCTCCCTTGTTGTCCATTTCTATACAGCACTCATTTGCCCTTATCTTGCCTTCAGATCACTCTCTCTTCATCCTTCCAGGCCATATGCTATGGGTAGGCTTTATCCTATCCCTTCTTCTCAGTTGGACACATGAAGCAAACCAATTAGAGCATCACGACGCCAAGGTCACAGTGACGACTGAGGGTTATACACATGATCTCAGCAAGGACATTACAGGGTTTCTCTGGCGAGTGCACATGCCCTGTGGCAAAAATTAAAAACAAAAAAAAAACAAAACAACAACAAAAAACCCTGCTGAAACACATACTGAACAGTTTACAATGGCTATCTTGTGGTAAAGGTAAAACTCGGGGAACATTTGCTTTCTAAGCTACACTTTTTTATTTTTTTTAAAGTTTGGTACAGGGCTAGTGTTTTCACCAGAGAGACAGAGTAAGAGAGAGAGGGAAAGTGAGAAAGCAAATCACCAGGTCCAGGACTTCAACCGTGTTCGACCATGTGGGAGTCCAGCACCTTAACCACCATACCACCTGCTGGACTACTAGGCTATACATTTTATCTCTCTTTCTTCCTTCCTTCCTTTTCCTTTTCCTTTTCCTTTTCCTTCCCTCCCTCCCTCCCTCCCTCCCTTCCTTCCTTCCTTCCTTCCTTCCTTTCTTTTTGAGAGGTTTTTGCTATAGGGCATGTGCACTCGCCAGACAGACAGAGAGAAACAGAGAGACAGAAAGCAGGAAATCACCCCCCAGGGGGGATGGCCACGCCGCAATCCCTTCTCCTCCATACTCCTCTTGGGATCTTGGGCACACACGCACACGTGCCCAGCGTGAGTTTAAGCCACCGGGTCCGGGACTCGAACCGTGGTCAACTACGTGGGAGTCCAGCAACATAGCCATTATGCTAACTACTGGTCCCTTTTTCTTTCTTTATTTTTAAAATATGCTATTGAGTGTGTGCACTTGCTGGAGACAAGAGGGAGAAAGTGAGAAAGTACTCCCCCACTTCCAGGGGGATAGCTGTGCCACAGTTCCTTCTCTTCCATTCTCTCTGGAGTTTGGGCATACACACACACACACACCCCTCAGGTTTTTCAAGCCACTGGGTCCGGGACTCAAACTGTGAAGTTGATCACATGGGATCCATCTATCTTAACCACTACTCTACTGCCTGGCTCCAGTTGAGCTCACTCTCTTTATTTGAGATTTTTGCTATAGGGAGTGTGTGATCGCCAGAGAGACAGAGAGAGATGGTGAGAGGGAAAGTGAGAAATCACCTCCTGAAGGGATGGCCGCATCGCAATCCCTTTTCCTCCAGTCTCCTCTTAGGGTTTTGGGAATGCACGCACATGTGCCTGGCTTGAGTTTTAAGCTGCTGGGTCCAGGACTTGAGCCGCTGTAGAATATATGGGAGTCCAGTGACATTACCACTATGCCATCTGCTGGCCCTACCCTTTCACTTGTTATACTCAATTTTATCCAAAGGACACAAAAGATTAAAAGTAACAATGTTTTCTTAAAATAATTTATTTGTTTTTAAGGTTTATTTCATGTCTTTTATGAGAGAATATGAGAGCCCAAGACAGAGACATACACACCACACACACACACACACAGAGGCACCCTGACAGGGTTTTGTCACAATGCAATTCCCAGGAACTCAAGCAGCTTACTTAAAAAAAAAATCAGTAGTCCAATTTGAAAAATGAGCCAATGAGCTAGACAGAAAACACTAGAAAGAAGACATACAAATGGCCAAAGTGCATATGATAAAATGTTCAGCTTCTCTTATCATAGGGAAATGCAGATCAAAATCACAATGAGATACCATTTAACCCCAGTAAGAATAGCTATGATCAAAAAAATAAAGGGCAAGTGCTGGCAAGGTGGTGGTGAAAAGAGAACTCTCCTACTGTTGGTGGGAATGGAAACTAATACCATCCCTGTGGAACAATATGGAGGATTCTCATAAACCTAAAAAATAGAATTACCATATGACCCAGTAATCCCACTGCTTGGTATTTACCCAAAGAAAAGGAAAGCACTCAGCTGGAAGGACACTTCTATATTTAGTGCAGATGGTGTGGTGGTTAAGGTGTTGGACACTCCCACATGGCCGACCATGGTTCGAGTCCTGGATCTGGTGGCATAGTTTCTCACTTTCCCTCTTTCTCTCTCTGTGTGTGTCTCTCTGGTCAAATAAATAAATAAATAAATAAGTAAAATTAAAATTAAATTAAATTAAAAGAAGAAGCCAGAATGGGAAGTGATACAGCCTTTTTCTCATGTATATGGGAGGCCTGCTGAAGGTGAGAGAGTTTAAGATGGGAGAATATAAGACTCAAGAAAAAATATGAGAAAATGTAGAAGAGAAATATGCAGAGGGGAAGAGAAAGCAGAGAAAAAAATAAAGTTCCAGAGGAGGCAGGACAGGTAGTTTAATGGAGGGCCCAAGAGTAGGGTTGCTCTTAAAAACAAAGAAGGATGCTCTTCCTTGGAGTCTGGAGAAAAAGCTGTGAGGGTACATACAGGTCTGGAACCCAAAAGAGCAAACCTCAACAGCAAGGGGCAAATAGTTCCCTTGTTGACACTTTGGCCACCATGTTAAAAAAAAAAAAGGTTGCCAGCATTCTAAAGTACAGAAGTCCTGCAGTGATACCCAAGCTACAAATAATAGTTGAAATAGATGAAAAATGACGTTATACAATCCCTCAAACATTTTTATGAAAGTGCCAAACATACTCACAAAATGACAGGAAACAACAGAATGTGAAAAATGTAAATTTTCTATGTTGTCATTAGTAATAAGAGTAACTAACAGTTTTCATCAGAAGGCATATATTTATTTTAAATCCCAGCAGCATGAGTAGTTTGATCTTCAGGAGAAATTATAATCAGATAGTATCCAAAAGGTTACCATGATACAGCTAAATTATCTCTGTCTGTCACAGGTTAAAAAACATGTAAATTCTAGAAGCTCACATCAGCTTTTTCTAGATAACAAATCTTAAGTACCTTCCTATATTCACTCAATTAGTGATCTAGGTCCTTGATAACACTGCAGAGAGAAACTTTCCAACTATCATTCAAATCATATCTAAAAAGGTGGTCATAAATATTTTAAAACCTAAGTGAACTAATAAGACCTAGACCCATTAAGGATAAGATCTTTTACAACAAATTAAATAAAACAATTTATTGAAGTCTGGACTCAAGATAAGCTAGATTTACTAGCTGACCTTTTATTCATTTAAAGAACAAAATTAGCTCTAATTGCATTAGAATGGAATCCAGTAAATTTTCCCAAGTCTTCTAATGTGGCATCCATGTAAGAACTGCTGTAATTGTTTACAAGTAAGATGGAAATGCTGTGATTATAATCTTTCCACTTGTTTTACTATGTAGTAAAAGTATTTCCCAAAACTTAAAGCCAGTTTTTCTGACAGTATACTATTTTTTTTTCTCTTAAGCATATTGCATTGTTGATGCTAATGAACAAATTGCAATGTGCCGGGGGAAAAAAATTAAATTTAGAGACTTCATCATAATTCTAGGTCAGTTAAAAATGAGAGTGATATTAAAGGATCAAGAACTCCTTGTTTGGATAAACCAGAAAATAACTGAAGATCTCAATAAGAAAAATTTTACCTACTAGGGAAAAATAAATAAAACAAATTAAATAATATGAGAGTTCATTTTTCTTAAAAATATTTTAAATGATTAGGGCTGGCAGATGGCGTGGTGGTTAAAGGTGCTGTACTCCCACATGGCCAACCACGGTTCGAATCCCAGACAGACCTGGTGGCTTACTTTCTCTCTTTTTCTTTCTCACTCTGTCCCTCTCTGGTCAAATTAAAATAAGTAAAGTTAAACAAAATAATTCTTTAAAAAATATTTTAAATGAGTATTTTTATAATTGTCCACAATTATTGTCTAATTCTACTGTCAAAAAGCATTAATTGGAAAAATCCAGATCACATGAAGACAAGAGAATAGTTACAAATATTTTGTTTTTAAAGATTAAGCCCTTTATATTTTTTTCAGGATTAACAAGCAAAAATTTAGCTCCTATTTTCACCACAGTCAGAAATAATTTAAAAATTGCAACTATTACAAAGCACCCCCACCCCCCCAATTACAAAGCCCCCCCCCCCCCAAGCATAAGCTAAACTCTGTAACAAAAGCTGAATGACATGAAAAGGAAAGCATCAAATTTGCAGCACCTCTGAGAGGGCTGATGAATAACTTTTAGAATTCTAAGAAACCACTGCAGTTGCCACTAGAAATCAAAATGTCAGTAGAAAGAAAACTATATGTAATAAAATGGCCTTTGAAAAATATATCAACATAATTTGTACATACTGAAAAAAGGATTAAGCTGTCATACAGGATACCTATTATGTACTTTCAGTCAAAGAGAATTTAGAATTATCACTGGTAACAATATTGTCCCCCAAAAGGCAGAATAAATGATTCCTGTATCACTTGATCAAATGTATTATTAGATATTAATTAGGAAAAAAAAGAAGACCAATCATTATGGGACAGCTGGAGGGGCCCAACTAGTCACCCCTTCTCTGGCGAGCTTACTGAAGGAAGGCAAAAAGGTACTGAGAACAGGACGAGCAGCCCACAGTTTCCCAATACAGTCATCCCAGCCGTCAGCATAAATAGCACCGCTGGGCAGAAGAGCTACTCTGCCCATGGGGAAGAGTGGATACATTTATGGAAAAGGGTAGAAGCTTCTTGGAGTAGATACATTTATGGAAAAGGGTAGAAGCTTCTTTTAAGAGGATGGCATTAAAAAACACATTTAAGAAATGTAGGTGGAAGAATGCTTATGTTCCTACCCTTGTCATTATTCACCCTAAATTCTTTCTGTAAATTCACATTGTATTCCCCCCCCCCCCCCCCCGAGAGGTTTTCGCTATAGGGTGCGTGCGCTCACCAGAAAGAGAGAGACAGACAGAAAGTGAGAAATCACCCTCCATTCTCCTCTCGGGATCTTGGGCACACACGCATGCACCCGGTGTGAGTTTAAGCTACCAGGTCTGGGACTCGAATTGCGGTTGACTACATGGGAGTCCAGAGACTCCATTACGCCAACTACTGGTCCCCACACTGTATCTTTCAGTATCTTTAATATTTAAAGTTACCTTTTTCATAAGAGTCCTTGAACACATTTATAAATGAATACAGTCATATTTAAATTTAGATAGTTGTGGGTCTTATCTTGTCATGTCTTTCCTGACAATTCTATCTAAGTAGTCCCTGTCCCTAAGATATTCCATCATATTACTTTGCTCTATTTCCTTCACATAAATGAATGAAAGAATGAATACCACAGTCAGGTAAGTTTTCATACAGTTGCTCAAAATAAACTAATTTAGTGAATAATACCACGGTGACAACTAACATGGTGACTGTGCTGCTCCTCTCCCATCTACCATAGTGACATGACATGTACCGCGCTCTCTGCCCCCAGTCCAGGTGGGACCTTAGGACCCTGATCAAGAGAGTTCCAGGCACTACTGGGATTTAGTTGCTCCTGGGCAAGCTGAAATCTGCTTGCTACTTCACATCAAGGCAAGACCTGACTCTCAGGTCTCAGGTATTTCAACAAGGAATTCGCATGCGCTGTTTCCCATTCACACTTGACAGGTGCTGAAATTTTAATTTCACAGTCAGGATTCTAGTTTCGTCATCAATACAGACTATAGGGAAACTTGAAAACACATTATTGGGGGACATGTTAAAGGAATTTGAGGTCCTTGGAAAGTCACCTTGAATGTTAACACTATCAGGAGCAGATAACTAGACTCACCACAACCCCTTTAAAATAAAATTTCCAGGAATGTAAATCGAGGGAAAAACAAGTTATTTCTGTCTCACTTCAAGGAGCATTAACAGAAAACAGGGAAACAATCTAACCTCAAAGTGCCTTTCAGGATTAAGGGCAGAAGACAAACCTTTTTTATTTAAGACTTAGAAACTAAACATTGCCTTAAAGATCTTCCACCAAGAGGGTATAATTTGTACCCTGTAAAGCCTTTTCTTTTTCCTATAATTTTGAGACTATTTTTGGTCTATCCTTCAGCAATAAACACTCCCCACTAATGCCAACCTGCCCAACCCTGAAATATTCAAATCCTTCTTTTTGAATCCCAGTTGGCTCATTAATTTCACTTCAAAAGAGCATCAGTTCATTCCCGAAAGTGTTGACAAACTAACTAAAGGTACATGGATATGTATCTATCACCTCTAAATATAAAATAAAACATATATCCTAGTGCTAAAACCATAAAAGATTATGAAATCTGAATACCATATAATTGTCAAGTGTTATAAAATATTTTTCTTTTAATTTTCTCCAGCAATCTGAAAACAAAAAAAACATTCTAAGCTTGTAGGTCATACAGAAACAGGCAGTGGGATGGATTTGGTCCATGAACTGTAGGTGATGTGATCCCTGATTTAGACCAAAAAAACACCAAATGTACTTTACTGAATAAGTTCTGTTTTACATAAAATTCCACTACTATGTGACTTGGACCTCTTTCTCTTTAAATTTAAAATCACTCAATCAATCTCTTGGTTAATTTTAAGAATTTTCTTGCATCTGCTCTTGGTCAAATGATTAATCCTTCACATACCATGGTTTTTTTTTTTACCTAAATAACTGAAAGTTTGCAATGTTACAGAATATTACACTTTTAAGGGCAATTTGTCTAAAATGTCTGGGTATTACAATTTCCTTGACATTGGACATTTTATTCCAGAGTAATAAGATCTATTAAATCTCATCTCTTTTTTTTTTTTTTTTTTGAGAGGTTTTTTCGCTACAGGGAGCGTGTGCTCACCAGACAGACAGAGAGAGACAGAGAGACAGAAAGCGAGAAATCACCCTCCAGGGGGGATGGTCACACCGCAATCCCTTCTCCTCCATTCTCCTCTCGGGATCTTGGGCATGCACGCACACGCGCCTGGCGTGAGTTCTAAGCCACCAGGTCCGAGACGCGAACCGCGGTCGACTACGTGGGAGTCCAGCGACATAGCCATTACGCTAACTGCTGGTTCCCTCTCACATCTTTTAATATCTTAGGGTCACACCGTAATTGTCTCTCTTCCACTTTCTTCTTGGGATTTCTGGGCACACACACACCTTATCAGCGTGTTTTTTTCAAGCCATCAATTCGAGACTCAAACTGTGAAGTTGACCATGTGGAATCCAGCTGCCTTAATCACCATGCTACCAGATGGCCCATCTAATAAGCTTTTAGAACAAGGAGAATGATTTTTAATGACTTATGAATATTGTATATACTGAGTCGTCAGAAAAGTCATGACATATTTTTCTACATTTGTCTATGCAAAAATGTACCATGACTTTTCCGACAACCCTATATTCTATCCAACACATAAGAATCTTCTTTTTGAGACAACTAGGACCTTAACTAAACACTATGGAGAAACAATGTCATATGCCAGTTTTTAAAAAAAGGGAAAAAAAACAGGGGCCAGCAGGTGGCATGGTGATCATTGCACTGGTCTCCTACAGCTGACCACAGTTCGAGTCTCAGACCTGGCAGCTTGAAACTCATGCCTGGCATGTATGCCCAAGATCCCAAGAGGAGAATGGAGGAAAAGGGATTGTGCAAGGTCATTCCCCCCAGGGGTTGATTTCTCACTTTCCCTCTCTGTCACTCTCTGGGAGCACATGTGCCCAATGACAAAAACCTAAAAAGAAAAAAGAAAAAAGAACAAGAGGATCCTATATATATATGTTTTTAAAGAATCATTTTTTTTTTATTATAATTTGATCAGAGATTGAGAGAGACAGAAAGAGAGAAAGTGAGAAAGCAAGCGACCAGGTCCAGGACTCAAATCACGCTTAGCCATGTGGAAATCCAGCACCTGTTAACCACCATTGCACCCACCGGCCCTGAGGATTCTATATGTTAAACAAAGCAAAAAGCATTTTACTCTCAGGAAACCAATAAAAACTTGAAACCAAAGCATTCTCAAAATAAAGCTTGACTCTACTTGTTTATGCCTGGAAAAGGTTTGTAGAGTTCTAAATCCATTAGAAAAGGGTGGAGAAGGTTTTGTTAGTTTCATTCTAAATTAAAATGCTTATACTTACATTTTGTCTTGGCCAGCACCAACACGGAGAGTTAATCTGGGGATAACTGGGCTTGGGGCTGGAACGACTGGTTCTACTTTTACCTGTGGAAGTTAGTACATTAGCATTCATTAGTTTTTTTTCCCCACCAGCAAAAGTATCTCCCACCTCCTCTAACTTTCTCAACCCCACAAACTGAACAAACAAGTTTAAGCCTCAAATATGGCTAACATGCTAAAAGCAAAAGATAACCCGGGCTATTCTATGTTTCTCTTCCTCAATAACTAAAGGTCACCTGCCATAATGAGAAAGTCTATAAACTTTAATTATGTTGTGTAAATATGGAAGCTATCTCTATTTTGTTTGGTTAAATTTCTTTGATTTTATGGTTAGAATTCTTAAGCAAAAATATCTAGATTGGGGGCCAGCAAGTGGCGTGGTGGTTAAAGCGCTGGACTCTCACAGAGCTGACTACAGTTCGAGTCCTGGACCTGGGGGTTTGGAAATCACACTGGGAACATGTGTATGGGAACCCAAGATCCCAGCAGAACAGAGAAGGGACTGCAGTGTGGCTATTTCCAGTGGGGGATGATTTCTTACTTCCCTCTCACTGCTTCTCTGTCTCTCTCCAGTCAGTACATGTGCCCTATGGCAAAAATCTTTAAAAAAGATGATCTAGAGACCAGCAGTTTAGTGTAATGGCTATGTTGCTGGACTCTCACGTAGTCGACTACGGTTCGTGTCCCGGACCCAGTGACTTAAACTCATGCCGGGCGCGTTTGCGTGCATGCCCACGATCCCGAGAGGAGAATGAAAAAGGGATTGCGGCGTGGCCATCCCCCCTGAGGGGGTGATTTCTCGCTTTCTATCTCTCTGTCTCTCTGTCTCTCTCTGTCTGGCGAGCGCTCTCGTTGTCCTCCTGTGTCTGGCGAGCGCACCCACCCTATAGCAAAAACCTCTTAAAAAAAAAAAAAAAAGATGATCTAGATCCTTTGGTGGAAAATTTAAGTAACTGCCAGACTTAACATTAAGTAGAAAAACTACATTTTCCCTATAAAACACATCTACTTGTGGGACTTGATAAACATTAAACTCATCCTAAGTTTGCATTACCGTATAAGAAAGTTTTCCAAGTGTAATCACAGCATCAGAACTTCCATTGGAGGCCAGCCGTTAGTGTGGTGGTTTAGGTGGCTAGATCCCACATAACTGACTGTGCTGGTTAGAATCCCAGACCTAAAAGCCTGAAAAAACACACCAGACATATGTGCATGTATGCCTATAAAGCCGATAGGAGGATGGAGACTGCGGTGTAGCATCTGCCCTGGTGGGTGATCCTCAACTTGCCTTTCCCTTTCTCTTTCTCTCTCTCTCTCCCTAGCAAGTGTACAAATAGCAAATTAAATAAAAAAGGAAACACACACACACACACACACACACACACACACACACAGACAAAAGAAAAAGAAAACAAAGTTCTATTTTGGTTAGTAGTAAAAGATCTGAAATGCTATAAAAGAAAAAAAAAAAAGATCATTCTCTTTTTAGCAAAGATTCATGGCACAAGCAGATGGCATAGCGGCTATGTTAATGGGCTTCCATACAGCCAACCACAGTTCGTGTCCCAACTCGGGTAGCTTGAAAATCACGCCAGGGTGTGTATGTACGTGCATGCCTAACATCCCTGGAGGAAAATGGAGGAAAAGGGATTGTGGTGTGGCCACCTCCCCCATGGGGAGGTGATTTATCAATGTCCTTTTCATTTTCTCTCTCTGTCTCTTTTTCTTTTTCTGGCGAGTGCATGCACCCTAAAGCAAACTTCTAAAAAAACGAAAAGAAAAGAAAAGATATATGGTGAAGGCAATGACTCCTGAGTGAGTTGAAGACCTTATAAATATTTGAGCAGTTAGTCTGAGAGAGAAATATACAAATTAAATATCTTATTAAAAGGGTCCCATCACAATTTTTGGTTTGAAGATCTTATGATACATATTCTGAATAAACAAACTAAATAAAAACTGTGCAAGCCCTGTGTCAGAGTTTTCCAGCAGGTTTGATTGGCATTTTTTAAAAAGAATTATTTTATTTAACTTTATTTATTTATTTCAATCTGACCAGAGAGAGATAGAGTGAGTGAGTGAGTGAGTGAGAGAAAGAGAAAGAGAGAGAGAGAGAGAGAGAAAGTGAGAAAGCAAGCTGCCAGGTCTGGGACTTGAACTGCAGTTGGCCATGTGGGAGCCCAGTGCCCTTAATCACCATGCCACCTGCCGGTTCCTTGATTGGCACTTTTGCTAAAACAGTTCTTTGTTACTGGTCAGGAGCACTGCCAGATGTTTAACATTCCTGGCCTCAGGTGACAATATACTTATGCTGGTAGTTCACTGGCAGTTACTGAGAACTAGTTGCAAACCACTGATAAATAAATTTCAAGCTCAAGAATTACATCACAATGAAACTATGTAGATTCTAAAAGAAAAAAATGCTTAATTTATATATAGTTATTACTATATACAAAACTATATTTTACTTATATATAACTCTAAATATGTAATTATACATATTTATAAATGATTTATACATAGTTAATATATTATACATGGATCAAATCTTCCTTTTCATCATATATATTTATCTGCTTCCTTGTAGAGTTGTTTTTATTTTAATTTGTTTTTCTCTAATTCATTGTCACATCAAGAGCTACTGCTTTCATCATTCTTTTGAACAGTGCCTGGCATGCAAGAGGCATTCAATAAACATTTGCTGAATTACCAACTTATCTTGCAAGTGCCCTCAACCCTCTGGCCCCCTGCTTATTCCACTATTCATCCAGTACCAATCTAAAACTATTCTCCAAAGCACTGATTGATACTAAGAAAAAATTTTAAAATTCCATCTTTGTTTATGCCTTCACTACCAAATGTTTATTTGGATTACGAGCTAACCCAGACAAAGGCAGAGACCACATTTGTTTTGTTTAATGCTATTTCTCAGTGCTTATAACAAGGTCTGACACATAATAAGCATTTGGGATACATTTAAAGCATAACTATTATGCAATGATTCCAAAACCTTTACCTCTTGCATGACCCTTCCCATGATTTCCTTTCCCCTTTCACTCAGTAAACTGTATAGGGAACACTACTAAAGCCACTAGGGACTCCTTCAACTTCTTATAAACTTACAAACTTCTCTGCATCCACACCCGCACTAGAATCCACCTCCATCATTAGCTTATTTATGGACAGTATTTTCAACCTGTCTGTTCCAGTAATTATTTTCATCTATTTTAAATATGCTCAATCCTATCTTTAAAAAACCTTCCTTTCGGGGGCTGGCAGGTGGCATAGTAGTTAAGGAACTGAACTTTCATATGGCCGACCGTGGTTTGAGTCTTGGACCTGGCGGCTTGCTTCCTTGCTTTCTCTCTCCCTCTCCTACCCCTCTGGTCAAATTTTAGAAATAAGTAAATAAATAAATAAAGGTCAAATAATTCTGTCAGGGCCAGCTGGTGCCATGGTTGTTAAGGCACTGGACTCTCAAATGGCCAACCACAGTTTGAGTCCCAGATCCGGCAATGTGAGAATAGGTCCCATGAGTCCAAAATCCCAGGAGCGGAATAAAGGAGAAGAAAATGCAGCATTATCACTTTCAACTAAATATTCTATAAGTATTCCACTCTATCACATCCAGCTTACCTTATTATATCATCCTATCACAACCCCTTACTGGCCTCCCCACAAAAACCTCTGTCTCACTTTTTGGCTGATATCTCTGTCATTTGCCCAATTCTTCAGACATTATAGTTAAGTGGTTTTCCTCAAGGTCCCAGAGGGTCAAGAGTCACTGGAGTGGGGGTAGCCCAAGACTTGTGTATAACTAGCTAGGGTTTGTGTTTCCTTTCTTCAGTTTTTCTTTTTGAACACAGAATTCCATATTTAATCAAATCCGATAACCAATAATTCAGTCTGTATTTTGTGAACTATGAATACTTCCATATTTGTCTCACTTTCTGTGTTATCTGTAGGTGAATAAACAAATACAGCCGAAATAAATATTTATAACCTACTTACAACTTCCCAGGCATTGTGTTTGGCTATTTTTTCAGATGTTCTTTTTTTTAAAGATTCATTTATTTATTTAATTCCACTTGTTATTATTATTTTTTGATTTGAGCAGAGAGAGACAGAGAGAGAGAAAGGGAAAGCAAGAAAGCAAGCCACCAGGTCTGGGACTTGAACTGTGGTTGGCTGTGGGGGAATACAGTGCCTTTATCTACCATGCCACCTGCCAGCCCCTATTTTTCAGATTTTCTGATTCAGGATTTTTTAACAAACTTATAGGGTAGATATTATGGGTTCCATTTCACAGGTAAATTAATGACAGACTATTTTTCCTTTCTTTTCTACTTCATTTCCCTTTTCCATTTTATAGTCAAACAGCAAAACTGGGCTTAAATGTAGCCTTTTTGATTTAGACAATGAAAAATTACATAGCATTCCTGTATCTCCTCAATTCTAAAGAATTTTAGGGTCGAATACTCAGAAGTGGTAATGTATTGGGAATAATAGTTCTTATTCCTTCAACCCACTATACAATTATTTAAACATTAAAAATAACCTTTCTTTTTATTTAAAAATAAAGCTATTTGCCTTTCTGTAAAAAATATTTCTGCTTTACTATTATTATACTTTACATTATGTGTTTGGCCCATTTCTATTTACCATACCACACAATAATTCTAACTTACACTTGTATAGTACTTCACGAAATGTGTTCTATGCACATTATCGAACTTGACTGTTACAACTCTGTAAGGTGAAAGGCATTATTAGTCCCATGTAATGAGGGCTCAGAAAGAGGAAGTAGTTTGCCTAGAGTTATAACATTAGTAAATCAATGGGCTAAATTCAGTACTCCAGGCACCAAATTCAGCTCCTGTTCTACATCACTCACTACTCCTTGACTCTCTAAGACATGTTTTGAGTCCTCTTCTGATCATGTTGATGTCTGCATGGAGCTGTTACCTTTCTTGGCCAATGTTTCTTATGATGAATAATATATAGATGAGATGGCTAGGGTTAGTCAAAAAGTTTCGTTTTGTTTTGTTTTCCATCAATGAAAGGCTAATTTATGTGGAATTTGAGATGAACTGGTTTCAGCTCTGTTCAATTAAACTAGTTGGGTTTTTCATATAGTCTTAAATGGCTCGGCAGGGCAAATGAATCAAGACATTATTTATGGCCTACCATAAATGATATAACATGTAAAAAATATGTAAGCAAAAATAGAGGCATATTTTATAAATCAGTTAAAAATGGTATGAATATGCTCTGAAGGCAACAGGTATCCTGTCAATGTCTGAATTAATGAATGATTTAGAACTTACAACTTCAGCTCAAAGTTTTATTTCTAATTATGCTAACCATAACAACCAAACTCAGCTACCTCTGAGACTGAAAGAGGGAGCTATCAGTAATACCACATAATAGACATAAACGGGGGTAGTCCCAAACCTCAACATATGGTAAATCTACCTAAATACTACTGAAATACGTTCATTTTATAAAGAGGATAAATCAAATTAAACTTGAAAAAAATCCAGAAAGTGTAGGAAAGGATGAATGAGGATGCTAATAATATATGGAAAGTAAAATTTCTAAATAAAAATTTCTTTCCAGATTTTCATTCACATTATCTGAATGCCCACCAGAATAAAAACACACAGACATCCTACAATCATAAAATAATTTCTCATGTGCACTTCCCAGAAAGCAACTAAGCAACAATGGTTTCAATTACTTAAACAATACAGCTAACACCATGTTTGAACGGCATGAAGCCAAAACCGGGGGACAACATGAGCTTTCAAGGGTTAAAATAAAAGAACAGCACTTTGGAGTAATGCTAAGAATTGGGGCAAGCAGGAGAGCATTTACAGTGGATTACTAAGCTTCCCAATTCACCAAAGAGGTAAAGTCCAGCAATATAAGACTCCTTTGTAGCTAACTAAAAATACATTGTCAGTGGATTTGTCCAGTTTTATGTATAAGCAATACTTCTTTCACCTGAACTAATACTAGTAGTCATATAAGCCCCTTATTGCCATGTGCTGCATTTTTTTTGCTAATCTTCAAGGATTTAGCTTCTTTGCCACATACCTCAGGGCACCAACTGATAAAGCTCTAACTCTCCATTTTTCCAGGACACCAGCAGTGCGGCCTTGCAAAAAATGAAAATCGCTCAAGAGATTTAAAGGGGAAATTTATTTTTAAAATCCTGACTTGAAGCAAAGAGGTGGATTTTTAAAAAGCTTATCTATAAAGAATCAGTTTAAATTTAAATTCTATCTTGGAACTCTTTCATGCATTCCAGCTTTAAAGTTTATCTTTTGACAGGGACTTTCTGCAAAGGTAATGGGCAGCTTTGTCAATATAATCTGTCTAAGTTTATTTTATTTTTTTATTGCTAAATTCCTTTTATTTAAAAAAAAAAATATATATATATATGTACTAGCTAGGGTAGCAGCAAGTTCAGCAAACACTAGTTCCGATTCCCATCTATGCTGATATGTCAGGAAAAGAAACCAATCAACGGTATTGATGAAATGCTGAATTTAATCATGTAACAGTTTGGAAGCTGAACTATGACTGGGAACTCTTGTTCATCTTAGCAATTGCAGTCTTTACATTATTTCCATTTAGAAACACAGTCTAACTAAACACTGAAACAATTTTAAATATTAAAAAGAAAGTCAGAAGAAGATAAATGATCGTGGTTAAGTATAACAAGTGGTACCAGCGTAGACAACTAAATCAGACCTCGGGTTTTCAGTAAAGTGCTCAGAGTTCATTCACATGAAGGCTGGGAGGAGGCCTTGGGTAAACTTCTACAAATGCAAACATACTTATTTAAACATTAAGTTACTGGTTATCTCTTAAAACAGAAAGTTTTATGAGAAATATTAAGAGAGTCTTTTCCCCCTTTAATGCTGGTCCATTTTTATTTACTAAAAACCCTTCATTTCACTAGTTATGATAGCAAGTGAGAACATACTGGAAATGAGACTATGTTATTTTAAACAGAGAAGAAGAAAGATGAAAGAAAGTCTTTTGTTAAAAGCACAAACCAATAAGAGTATTTATTGTTCTCTAAAGAACAAGCTGTTTAAATTCAACAAAAGGTTATTTGGGAGCAAATCCTAAAGGATTTGGGGATAGATTAAAGAAACATTACAAATTTTAATTGTTCTGATTATTCAAGTCCTTAAAGCTCAGGACATCCTTTTCCTGTTTTTTAAAACATGGAAGTTAAACAGGATCTCTATAAGGTCCCTTCAAGGACTAAAATTTTCTAAAATCATGGTGTTACCTTACTCTACAGGGTTAAACTATTCTGACTCATTGGCACTCTGTCAGTTAGATGCACCAAAGGAGACTGAAGTGACTGAGTGTTTTGGGCAGTAAAGAACACGGGCTTTGGTCTGACAGACCTGGGCCAGGTCACGGCTGCAGCAAGATACTCAAACTTTCTGTGTACAGTTTTCTCAACTGTAAAAGACCACCACCATCAAAACCTCTGAGGTATTGAGAGGATCAAATCATTGAATTTCTGCCAGGCCGGGCACTTGTATGAACTCAGTAAGTGATAGCTGTTGGTGTAATTTACTACTCAAGTTAGTTCATTCAATAGCCAGTGTGAGCTCAGATGAAACAATCTATGAGCCAACAAAATAAAATTTTGGAACGCCTTTATAGAATTTGTGGGTTTCCCACTATAAACTTTCAACTATCCATGGATTGGTTACCAACATTATTGGTTGGTTGTTAGAAAACTCCAAACTTGGGAACCAGCAGTTAGCGTAATGGCTATGTCGCTGGACTCCCACGTAGTCGACTGCGGTTCGCGTCCCGGACCTGACGGCTTAGAACTCACGCCGGGTGCGTGTGCGTGCGTGCCCAAGATTCCGAGAGGAGAATGGAGGAGAAGGGACTGAGGCGTGACCATCCCTCCTGGGGGGTGATTTCTCACTTTCTGTCTCTATGTCTCTCTCTGTCTGGCGAGTGCATGTGCCCTATAGCGAAAATCTCTCCAAAAAAAAAAAAGAAAAAAAGAAAACTCCAAACTGTCAGTCATTTACTCATCTTAAATAAATGACACAAAACTAATCTCTTATTTTTTTTTTTTTATGAGAATGTCCTTTATGCCAAATATCCTTAGAGAAGGAATGAAACTATTATTTTTAAGCAGAATTAATAAATTAATAAATTAAATTTAAAGTTATTATATTTATAAATTCTTACTTATTTTTTCATAGTGATATACTTCTTCCAAAAAACACTATCAGTGGTAAATTTTAACTAAAGTAATCCTGGATATTCATCTAAACCCCAAAGATCCATAGTTTGAAATCAGTTGTCATGCAACAACACACTGACATGCACAGAAGCAATTTTCTTTTTTTAATTTGCTATAGGGCACATGCACTTGCTGGAGACAGGAGCCACACCACAATCCCTTTTCCTCCATTCTTCTCTTGTGATTTTGGGTACACATGCACACGTACCTGGCACATTTTTCAAGCTGTCAGGTCCATGACCCAAAGCACAGCCATATGGGATCCAGTCACCTTAACCACGAGGCCAAGGGCTGTCTCCGAGAAACAAAGAATTTAATTGCCCTGACATGTACTATTATTACTGCTAATACAACTATGGCTGTTTACGATTGTTCAACATAATTGCTCTTAACATGGTTTTCATTAAAAAATAAATAAATAAAGTTACTTTGGGGGCTAGCAGGTGGTGCACTGGGTTAGGTGCTGGACTCCCATGTAGTCAACTGCGGTTTGAGTCTGACGGCTTGAAACTCATACTGGGCATGTTAGTGTGCATGTCCAAAATCCTGAGAGGAGAATGGAGGAGAAGGGACTATGGGGTGGCCATTTCCCCTGTGATTTCTTATTTTCTTTCACTGTCTTTTCCACAAGGGCACACATCTTATAGCAAAAATCTCTTTAAAAAAAAAAGTTACTTTGGTTCTATTTTAAGCATGTGACAGTGCATACTGGTTGATGCTTCTACTTGGTAGGCTGAGGTCATATGGGAGGCCCAGGTTTGAATTCAGCCCACCCTAAAATGCAGGATGGAGGCACACAGAGGCACATGGCTATGCTCTAAGCTATTTGGGAGGCTGAGGCAAGGGGATTACAACTAGTAAACACTTAGTTTTAAGAAAACAAAAGTGACAAATGAGACTCCTAACTAATGCAACTAATGCTCATCACTGCCCATGAACTAAAAGCTTGCATATTACTTATTTCACTTACCCCATTTATTTATTTTTATTTTTTTAACAGTTATCAATTAAACAATATGGGACACTCACAAATTTGGGTGTCATCCTTGCTAATCTTTTCTGTACATTCCAATTTTAGTGTGCTGCCGAAGCAAGCACACTTACCCCTTTTTAATTTACTGTAGGAAAGTGTGGTAGTTAGGAATGTCGATTAGAGCATCTGATGGCCTGGGATGAAATTCTGACTCCCATTTAATCACTTAATAAATGTGTGATCTTAGGCAAGTTTATGAATTCCTCCAAGTCTCAGTTTCTCATCTTAAAGTTAATAATCATCATACTATCTACCTTTGAGGTTTACTATGGTGTAAAGAGTTAAACTTATACTAAGTACTTAGTATGATGCTTAACACATAGTAATTACTCAATATTAACTATCACTGTTTTTCTGTTTTTATTGTTGCTATCACCATCTCTACATAAAAAGGAAATAGTAAAGCTAAAAAATTGGTCCTGTATCTTACTCTAGGTCTGCTGGGTTACAAAGCCCAAAGTTCCTTCCGTTCATCAAACAAGTTCCTATTTAATTAAGGGTATTGATTATTGGTATTGATAAATGTGAGGAGGGATACTTGTAACAACTTTATAAGCAGATAAATGTGGGACTTTTAAAAATTTAAAAAATTAAAAGAATGCTCTTGCTGGCTGGAGAATGTTCATAAGAACTGCTCTTATGAGTTAGCCAGGATAACAAGACAGAGAATGAGATTATGGCATCCATTCTTTTGACTGATGACATCTTCTTGGGGCAGCTTAGCTATGCCTCATTTTTATTTAACCTTGTCTTATTTCTGTGGCTATGTAAGAAAATTCTTACACAATACGTAACTCTATTTCAGGTATACTTTTGCTTACTCATATGGCCTGATAGTTGGGAATATTAAGGTGGATTGAAAAAAGAGAAATAAGGACCAGCAGTTGGCAGAATGGCTATGCCACTGGACTCCCATGTAGTTGACCGTGGTTAGAGTCCTGGACTTGGTGGCTTAAATTCACACCGGGCACATGTGTATGCGTGCCCAAGATCCCGAGAGGAGAGTGGAGGAGAGGGGGTTGCGGTGTGGACATCCTCCCGGGGGGGGTGATTTCCCACTTTCTGTCTCTCTCTGTCTTTCTGGCGAGCTCATGCACCCTATAGCAAAAATGTCTCAAATAAAAAAAGAAAGAAAAAAGAGAAGTCTTAATGTTTACATTGATATCCTTATTCCTGCTCTTCATCATGGCACTTCCATGGGATGCACTACCCTTTATCCTTTCCTGTCTATATGAAGGGCTAAAATGTAAAAGAATGCCAGAGAAGTAGACATTATTTTTAAAAACTGCAATGATAGCTGACTCAGCTGTTCTAACACAGGTTAGTCAGTACGGTCCAATGAAGTATCAAACTCTTAAGTTTCTACATTTTATAGGTTAATTAAAAGTGGAATAAAACTCCCCGCCATCATTAGCACCATCTCCATTTACTGACGGACATTCATTTACATGCCAGTTACAGTACACCTTACATGTTATCTTATTTAATCATCATAAGTAACTTGCTCAATTCCATAGAAATCAGGATATGAACTAAGGTCTAACCTTACATACGATACCATTTATTATTTTCAAAGGTCTTATAATATAGCTCTTATAAACTTTTACCTTTTTTTTTTTTTTTAAAAGATTTTTGCTATTGGACACATGTGCTCACCAGAGAGAGACAAATAGAGACACAGAAAGAGAGCGAGAAATCCCCTTCCAGGGGCTGGCCATGCTATAATCTCTTCCTCTCTATTCTCCTTTAAGGATTTTGGGCACTTACACACAGGCATATGGTGTGTTTTTCAAGTCGCTGGTTCTGGGACTCAAACCACAGAGTCAGCCATGTGGGATCCAGTGCTTTCAGCACTACATCACCTGTTGGGCCCCTATCTTTTGGCTTTTATAAATTTTTACCTTTTGTCATTTATCTGATCTGTAGCACATCAAAACTGACACGAAACTCGTATCGTGCTATCAGTGAAATCTATACTGGTAACTGGGCTTTTGCCTACCACCAAGGTAGGCCAAGGGACTTTTCTTTTCCAAAGTCTGGTGGATGCTGTGGAAAGGAATGGACTGCTGCTGTTACAAACCTAATCTGATGTGCTTCACTCATGTAACTTCTTTTTTTTTTTTTGGAGAGCTTTTTGCTATAGGGAGCATGCGCTTGCCAGACAGACAGAGAGAGACATAGAGACAGAAAGTGAGAAATCACCCCCCAGGGGGGATGGTCACGCCGCAATCCCTTCTCCTCCATTCTCCTCTCGGGATCTTGGGCACGCACGCACACGCGCCCGGCGTGAGTTTTAAGCCACCGGTTCCGGGACGCGAACCGCAGTCTACTACGTGGGAGTCTAGCGACATAGCCATTATGCTAACTGCTGGTTCCCTCATGTAACTTCTTAACGGCTGTTGAACAAACTCCATTGACTTTCCAAAGTTAAGATAGTGATGAAAGTTACAGTACCCTGTTTGATTTACTGAGGACTCAGCCGCCAAGTTACTAGGTATACATGGCTGAAGGACTAACTGCTGCCAGGAAATATCCCTAACAATAAACATTTCCGAATATAAAGTGTGTCCGTAGTAGATGTGAATTTGCTCTTGATCTTGGACAAGTCACTCTCTCAGGCTCAGTTTCTCATCCATGCATGCCCAGCAATACCTGTTGGACCTATGTCACAGGTATGTTGGAAGAGAAAACAAGGCAAGTGGAAGGGATCTAAAAACTTGACAATACTTTATAAAAAAGACATAATAATATAATGTTTAAAATAATTTAAAAATAGAAAGCAGAATTAAATGTCTGTATATTGTTACTTGTTAATGTTCAGTCACTGATATTAGAATTTCCATTCTACTTCTTCACATTTTAGACTAGCCAAGGGGATAAAAGAAAGAATAAAGGTAGGTAGAAATATGTGAGTATGGCCATCACTGATATCTGTTAAGCTAATTTTTCTAGGTAGGCCTAAAGTTTAAAATATTGTAAATTATTGGGACCAGCAGTTGGCATAATGGCTATGTTGCTGGACTCCCATGCAGTCAACCGCAGTTCGAGTCCTGGACCTGGTGGCTTAAACTCATGCTGGGCGCGTGTGCATGCATGCCCAAGATCCTGAGAGGAGAAGGGATTGCAGCGTGGCCATCCCCCTGGGGGAGGGGTGATTTCTTGCTTTCTGTTTCTCTGTCTCTCTCTCTCTGGCGAGCACACGCGCCCTATAACAAAACCCTCTCCAAAAAAAGAAAAAAAAAATTGTAAATTACTGGTGGGACCAGCAGTTAGCGCAATGGCTATGTTACTGGACTCTCATGTAGTCGACCATGGTTCGAATCCCGGAACCAGTGGCTTAAAACTCACACTGGGCGCATGTGCATACGTGTCCAAGATTGCCAGAGGAGAATGGAGGAGAAGGGATTGCAGCATGACCATCCCCCCTGGGGGGTGATTTCTCACTTTCTGTCTGTCTCTCTCTGTCTCTTTGCCAGACAGACAGAGAGAGACATAGAGACAGAAAGTGAGAAATCACCCCCCAGGGGGGATGGTCACACCGCAATCCCTTCTCCTCCATTCTCCTCTCGGGATCTTGGGCACGCACGCACACGCGCCCGGCGTGAGTTTTAAGCCACCGGTTCCGGGACGCGAACCGCAGTCTACTACGTGGGAGTCTAGCGACATAGCCATTATGCTAACTGCTGGTTCCCTCATGTAACTTCTTAACGGCTGTTGAACAAACTCCATTGACTTTCCAAAGTTAAGATAGTGATGAAAGTTACAGTACCCTGTTTGATTTACTGAGGACTCAGCCGCCAAGTTACTAGGTATACATGGCTGAAGGACTAACTGCTGCCAGGAAATATCCCTAACAATAAACATTTCCGAATATAAAGTGTGTCCGTAGTAGATGTGAATTTGCTCTTGATCTTGGACAAGTCACTCTCTCAGGCTCAGTTTCTCATCCATGCATGCCCAGCAATACCTGTTGGACCTATGTCACAGGTATGTTGGAAGAGAAAACAAGGCAAGTGGAAGGGATCTAAAAACTTGACAATACTTTATAAAAAAGACATAATAATATAATGTTTAAAATAATTTAAAAATAGAAAGCAGAATTAAATGTCTGTATATTGTTACTTGTTAATGTTCAGTCACTGATATTAGAATTTCCATTCTACTTCTTCACATTTTAGACTAGCCAAGGGGATAAAAGAAAGAATAAAGGTAGGTAGAAATATGTGAGTATGGCCATCACTGATATCTGTTAAGCTAATTTTTCTAGGTAGGCCTAAAGTTTAAAATATTGTAAATTATTGGGACCAGCAGTTGGCATAATGGCTATGTTGCTGGACTCCCATGCAGTCAACCGCAGTTCGAGTCCTGGACCTGGTGGCTTAAACTCATGCTGGGCGCGTGTGCATGCATGCCCAAGATCCTGAGAGGAGAAGGGATTGCAGCGTGGCCATCCCCCTGGGGGAGGGGTGATTTCTTGCTTTCTGTTTCTCTGTCTCTCTCTCTCTGGCGAGCACACGCGCCCTATAACAAAACCCTCTCCAAAAAAAGAAAAAAAAAATTGTAAATTACTGGTGGGACCAGCAGTTAGCGCAATGGCTATGTTACTGGACTCTCATGTAGTCGACCATGGTTCGAATCCCGGAACCAGTGGCTTAAAACTCACTCCGGGCATGTGTGCGTGTGTGCCCAAGATCCCAAGAGGAGAATGGAGGAGAGGGGACTGCGGCGTGGCCAATCCCCCTGGGGGGTAATTTCTCACTTTTTGTCTTTCTGTCTCTCTGTCTGTCTGGCAAGTGCAAGTGCCTTATAGCAAAAACCTCTCCAAAAAAAAAATATTGGTAATAGATCTGCTTAGGTCAACTATATCATATTTTATTATGTGGAAAACTTACTGGGTATTATTGTGTAGCCAAGCACAAACAAAGAGGGTGGCTTCTACAGAGTAGGGAAAAGATCCCTGTGGAGCTCCGTGGATGACAGAATGAATACTAGACACTTCTTTAGGAAGTTTCAAAGACATTTTCAAATCCTTCAGTCACTTACTATAAACCAAAGAATTGTGGACTACAAAGCTAAGAAAGCAGAGGTCACATCCTGTGCCCAAGGGACCAAGGTGTGTCCTACTTCCTATGAAAATACAAGATCTGTATTAGTTTCTTTAGCTGTACTCTTATCAAAGTCTGGTTTAGTGCCGGTAGGTGGCATGGTGGTGAAGGCAGCTGGACTCCCACGTGGCTGACCACTGTTTGAGTCCTGGATCTGGCAGCTTGCTTTCTCACTTTCCTTCTCTCTCTCTGGTCAACTTCAAAAATATAAAATAAAATAAAGACAATGAATAAAATTAAATAAAAAGAATTCTTAAAAAAAAAAATTTCAAAAGAGAAAGTCTGGTTTACTAACATGGGAAGACATTTCTGCTATATGGAATTGCTTTCTGCATACCAACCAGGCTGCCAGATCAGCCTAGATACTCAAGCTTAAACTCTAATTGAATAAAGCAGAGAATGGAAGGAATAAAATAAGCAACTAAAAGTACTGTAGACACCTCAAACTCTAAGCACATCCCAAAACAGCTCACCAAAAATAAAACCAACTCAGCAGTCTTTCCATAGATAGACATGGTGGTCCTCATCATTTAGCATGCTCTTAGAAAAAGAGATGCTATCTTTCCAGGTTATCTACTATTTGGGGGCAAATTGTTACGTAGTAGAGTTGATAATTAACAACTTACTATTCACAGTTTAAGATTATAGACTTTTTAGACATGTCAGAGATTACTATCGTTAATAAAGAGAGTCTGTGATTAGATTCCTTCTGAGCTATGAATTTTTTAAAAATTTTTAACTATTTTATTTAATTTTATTTATTCAGTCATTTATTTTAATTTGACCAGAAAGAGACAGAGAGACAGAAAGAGAGAGAGAGAGAGAGAGAGAGAGAGAGAGAGAGAG
>NW_006159757.1:6132710-6140681 GCF_000334495.1 Tupaia belangeri chinensis
AGGAAGAGAGAGAGAGAGAGAAAGAGAGAGAGAGAGAGAGAGGAAGAGAGAGAGAGAGAGAGAGAGAGAGAGAGAGAGAGAGAGAGGGGAAGCCACCAGGTCTGGGACTCAAATCATGGTTGGTCATGTGGGAGTGTCCAGCACCTTAACCACCACGCCACCTGCTGGCCCCATGAGTTATGAATTTTTAACATCTTCCAGTGGACAGGAAGGGAACCTGAATTTGAGTTTTTAGTATTAACATTGTATTTCAAAACCTCATCACAAACACAGTCCCACTGGAGTTAAGGGTCATTTATATCCAAAATACAGATCATTATTGCTGGCTTTGTTTACCTGTATTTTTCACTAGGACTTTGTTCAGATAGTGCCGAAAATGATAAACTGCTTACTTTTTCATGCTTGTGTTTCTCCTTTTCTTTTTCTCTCTTCTCTCTCTCTTTTTTCTCTTTCTCCTTTTCCTTCTCTTTCTTCTCCTTTTCCTTCTCTTTCTCTTTCTTTTTCTTTTTCTCCTTTTTGTCTTTTTTTCTGTCTTTATCCTTAGGTTTCTCTTTCTCCTCAAATAGTTTTTCGGGGAGTATTGGCGACAAGGAAGGTAGCATGGCTGGGACCCTCACTGCTGCAGTGGGGCTGAACAAGGGCAAGGCCATTTCTTTTGGAGGTAATACCAGAGGGGTTGGTGGAGCTTTCATCTTCTCTTCTCTACTTTTATCTTTAACTTTTTCTTTTTCTCTCTTATCTCTATCTTTTTTGCCTTTTTCTCTGTCCTTCTTCTTATCTTTATGCTTCTCTTTTTCCTTCCTCGCAATTCCATCTTTCAATCTCACTTTTGGGTCAACATCTTCAAATTCTTTTATTTTAAACTTATAAGGATCTGAATCTTCGTCTTTGAGAAATTCCTTCCATGGGTACTTTGTTTCCTTGCAGGCTTCCTTTTCTTTCTCTTTTTCTTTCACTTTGTCCTTCTCTTTACTCTTTTCCTTGTTTTTGTCTTTGTCCCTCTCCTTATCTCTCTGCTTTTCTTTCTTTTTCATTTTAGTCTTCAGTTCCTTTTTCAACTTCTTCTTTACCTCCACTGATGATGGCAGTTTGGTTTTCTCCTCGTACACCTTATGAAGAGGTTCAGGAGTAGGAGGAGAAACTGAAGGAGAAGAGATGTAAGGAAAGTTGGGAGGCATATTCGCAGGTGTTCCCATTTTTGCCTTTCGGACCACCTCGTCAATTGAGGCATCCATTGTCCATGAGTTATCAGAGCTGGAAGTTCCACCTGACAGAGGCAGAGGCGTGGATCCTGACTTGGTGAAATTGTTTGAGGAAGTGGAAGCTTTTGGAGTGGTACACTCCGAACCTGAAATTCTCTTAGGGCTAGTAAAAATGTCTCCTTCGGATTCTGATCCAGAAGAAAACTCAAAAGGATCTGGCTCTCGTTCAGCACAGGCTCGTGCAATCACAGCATCGATAGAGTCATCAATTGTTTTATCTATTACAATAGCCTTTTTAGGCTGATTCTCATTGTTCAGTTTTCCAGCTTCAGGAGGTGTTTGTGTTTGTTTCACCTGGATGATCTCTTTACTAATTTTTTCACTAATTGTAGCTGAAGGAGTCCTATTTGGTGTTTCAGGTCTGACAGGTGCTTGGGGAATATGAGTGATAACTTTGGGGCTCTTGGGGCTTTTGGGGCTCTTAGAACGTCCAGGTGATTTCTTTTCTTTGGATACAGTTTTTGGTGACCGAATAGGACTTCCAACCATTGCTGGTGACTGGGTGGTTTTAGGTGATTTCGTCTTCTGTCCTGGAGAACTAGTTTTAGTTTTTGTTTTAGGTGCAAAAGATTTTGTTTCTAATGGTTTTGCAGTTGGCAACTGTGATTTTGCAACTGGAGCCAACATTGGCGGCTCTGGTGACGGAGGTGCTACGTCTGTATTGTCCTGTACATGAACTGGAGAAAGCATTGGTGGAATCTTTTGAGTATTTATTGAGCTGAGTGGTTCTCGAGCTTCCAATAATACTACATCTAGAGTGTCCCCTTTAGTGCTTAAGAGTCGTGGTCGCTTCATGGCAGGCATTTCTTCGGCTTCAGGACTATCCAATGGTCTCTTACCCAAGAAATTCTCATCATTAATAATTTCCTCCTCCTCCAATTCATCATCTTCCTCCAAGGGAACCTGCATGGCTTCTGCTGATGTGCCTCCATCAGTGGGCACCTGCTCTTCTTCTTCCTCTGGTAAAGGAAGGGGGAAAAAAGTATTATTGGAGTATAACAAAACCTCTCAAATAAAAACAATGCTTCAAAGATGATTTTTAGGAAAGAAAGTAAGTCACTGACAATGTTTAGAGAGTAAAGCAGTCCGTTTTCCAGGATCTTTCCAAACTGTGTGCCATTTTTTAATTCTTTTAAGCATGGCAATCAGTAACAACAGATGTACAAACTGATAATCTTCCTTACACATGATCTCACCCCAATTTCAATATCTGGAGGTTGCTAAGTACTTCCAGGTTATCTTTTCCTGGTATCTTTGACTAATTATTTTCCAAACTCATCTAAGTTGTCTTTTACATTCCCTCTTCTCTTATGCATGCACATACACACATGGCCCTCTAAAAGCCAAGAAATGGGTTAATATATGATTACTATTCTTGGAACCAACAAAAAAGGAATAATTTTTTAGGACTTTTATGATACACTTTAATTCTTTGGACATAATTCATATACTACTTATACCATCTATTTTGTTTGCTTGATGCTAGCCACCTAGAGATGCAGTATGGTACGACTGAATACATTTGGCCTGGGTGTCGGAAAATGATGTTTTAACTAGAGTTGTGCAATAATGGCATGACTGGCCCTAAGGGATCTCTTACCCTCTTTGAGCTTGTTTCCTGATCTTCCACAAGAGGCTATTGTTACTTGTCCTGCTTACTTAACAGAGTTGTTGTGAGATCAGATTACTTCTTTCTACACATATTAACTTAAGCATGTAATGTATAATGATAAAGGCTGAAAGAGCTACTGGAGTTAGAAATAAATCATGACCTAAAAGAGCTCACAGTTAAGCAGAGGAATAAAGTACGTGTAGAGCACACAGAAAGTGGTTAGTGCCATAGATAGATGAAGTGCTACAGCAGTTCACAGAAGCAGATCTCCGCAGTGTCAAACATGGAGCAAAGTCTTGAGTAATTATGGAGCATATGGGATATTTGGCATCTGGAAGCGGTGAGTTCCAGGATGAAGGGCCAGAAGACAAAGATATAGAGGCGGGACAAAGAAAGGGTGTAAAAAATAGAGGATAATTTAATTTGTCGGGAAAGAAGGATACAAGATGAGAAGCAGTGAAAAGAAAGTCCAGTAAAGTTGCATCCAGATCCTAGAACTTTTGAATTTCAGAAAAAGGAACATGACCTTTATTCTACTGATAATTTGGACTTAATGAAGGTTTTTAGACATTAAAGAAAAAACTGGGGTATGTGTTGGGAAAATCATTGGTAGGAACAAATGGGGATGGAGTAACACAAACTAAAGAGGGGACTGAACTGATGTAGGTTAAGAGGCAAGAAAGATCTAAACTAGAATACTGGTAACATAGGAAGCGGTAGAAGAAAATTATCTGAAAAATGGATAGAATCTGATAAATAATTAGGGGTGAGTGGAGAAAAGGCCTAGAAACAGTGGTGTGTGGGTCACTCCCACAGGTTGGGACCACGAGGGAGGCCTGGGTTTGATCACTGGTCCAACCTAAAGCTGGTCATGGTGGTATCTGCCTGTAATCCCAGTGCCTTGGGGTGGCTGAGGCAGGAGGGTCACAAACTCGAGACTACCTTGGGCAGTATGGCAAGATTCTGTCTAAAAAAAGAGGCAGGTATGGTGGCACAGGACTGTAGGCAGTCCTTTTGTAGCCTGAGAGGCTGTGACAGGAGAACAGTGGCATGGTGAGACTCTGAAGAAGAAAAAGAGTGGAGAAAAGATTCAAACACAGCTTTGAAGCTTTGAGCCCTGGTGAGTGATAAATGTAGCCTTTAACAGAAAAAGGAAACAGAGAAGGATGAAGATTTTTAGCTCAATCCCTAGACACATTCTGATGAACAGAGTCCACAATGTCTAATAGGAAGCTGAAAATATAATACTGACATTCAGAAAACAGCACAAGATGAGAGAAAGACCTTTACTGAGATAATGAAATCACAATAATAGATGACATGAGCAAGGGAGAAACGAGGTAACAGGTTCAGAAATTTTAAGGAATACCTGTATGTAAAGACAAAAAGAACAAGAATAATAAACATATGAAGGCTCCGATGTCAGACATCAAGGGAACAAGACTTTTAAAGAGGGAGTTACTGAACAAAGTCAGACACCTGAGAGGTAGACAAGAATGAAGGCTAAGTGCAGATGTCACACTACACAAACCTGAAAGGCCAACAGGGAATGAGTGAGGTGATGTATGCATAAACTAATCACATTGCTACTTGATAATGAGTCTATCCTCCTTGTAGTTCCCAAGTCAAACACATGGAGTCATTCCAGCCTCTTTCCCCGACTCTTCCAGTTTTCATTCTTGTAGTCTGAACACTAGTTTCCTACTCTGTTTCTTCTAATGTGCTTTTCCCACTGCTACTGTCTTTGTAGTTCCAACCCTCAGCACCACTTCTCTGAACTGCAACAATCTGCTCACCAGTCTCTGCCTCTCATGACATCTTCCTCAGAACCATCTGTCACACTGCCTTATAGTGATCTTTGGAACATGCCAATCCGAGTGTGTGGTTCCTCATCTTGAAAACCTTTCATTGCTCTCTTCAGATGAAGTTTGCAAACAGCATCCCTTTGAACCTGAGGTTTTACTGAACACCTTCTGTACCGAACTCTACTGTACAGTAGAGACGGAGTCCCCTATTCTCTATTAGATGGTAGACTTTCCTTATCTGTTTGACATGCTGGGCTTTCACAAAAGCATTTGCTGTGAGGCTATAACACATATGAAAATCATGTTTCTGTTTTTTTTTAAATATATATTTTTCTTTATTCATGATAGTGTGTATGCGAGAGATGGGAGGACAGAAAGAAGGTATCCATAGTGTCCAGTCATGCTGTGATCCCCTTCTTGAAGTATGTCAGATCTTGGCACTTGTGTGCATGTCTGGCACACTTTAGGCAGAACCAGGCTGGAAATCTCAACCATGGTCACCGTATGGGACCCAGCTTCTCTTGAACAGCACATTACCCCTCTGCATGGATTGTGCCCCCAAATCACAATTCTTCTTCTTTTTTTTTTTTTTTAGAGAGAGATTTTTGCTATAGGGAACATGTCCTTGCTGGAGAGAGACAGAGACAGAGACAGACAGCAAGAAATCACCCCCCAGGAGGGATGGCCATACCTCAACCCCTTCTCCTCTATTCTCCTCTTGGGATTTTGGGCATGAATACACATGCACCTGGCATGAGTTTTAAGCCACCAGGTCCATGACTTAAACTGCGGTTGACTACGTGGGACTCCAGCAATGTTAACCATTATCCCATCTGCTTGTCCCCCAAAGTTACAATTCTAAAATATGAAAATCCAATTTCCCTAGTGGTAAGTTAGGTTACCCACTGCAGTCACACTAACTTAAGTGCTGTTCCTCAAGTACATGGTGCTGTGTCATACTTCTGTGCTTCTGCTCATGCAGCTCCCTTGGCCTGGAATGTCTTTGCCTTCCTGACACATTGGTGGTTATTTCCTCTAAGACTCCCATCACACATTAACTCTTCAACATTGTCTCTTAGCAACTAGAAATGGCCACTTTCCCCTTTTGAGTTCTACTGTATTCTGGTTATACAGACAACAATAAACATCTACAATATTTACTATCTGGTCCTTTACAGAAAAAGTTTGCTGACTCCTGTCTTAGACTAACCATGTGCAGGCCACTTGAACACTTCCTTCTTTCCCCATAATGCCAAGATAGACTTCGAATCTGCTCAAAAGCTAACAGGTAAACATATGAAAAAAAAAATCAGAAAGAAGACTGCTTTAGGATATTCCCAAAGTGAATGAAAATTTTTAGAATACTTATTAGTACTATACTGCTAAATTTCAAAGAACCTCCTTCTGCTCCAGAGGTTCATGAATCCCAATGATGCCAAAGTGGAAAGACCAAGGTTTGGCTTAGGCAGCAAATGGGCTTTTAAAACATGGCAAAATTCACCTTGCTCTTCTCCCTCTGGAGACTGCTCAGGATTGAGATCAGTCCCGAGGATGTGATGCCCTGGATAGGACCTTAGAAGGTACTGGAGGAACTGCTCTTGAGGGGATACCCAGGACTACTAGTAACACAGTTCCAGGTCCTCCAGATATAAGCCTGTTTCATAATAAGAACTCAGCAATTTGAATTTCCCATATAGTATGTTTGAAATTTTACAAGTGTACAATTCTATCAGATTAGCAAGATGGCTATCAAATAGTCATTTGAACTAAACAAAGTATGTGAGGCTTGACTAAAACAACAGAAAAGAATGGTTTTGTACAAATACTTTAGAAAATACACTGGTTCATTCTGAATTTAGAGCTTAAGTAATTCATAAAAGCATAAAAAAATTAGTGGTGTTAGTTCATGTTTAAATAAATGAAAAAAAACTAATATAAAGCTTGAAGTTAGACTTTAGAAGCTAAAAGGTATTATTCTGGGGGCCAGTAGGGGGTGTGGTACTTCAGGCTCTGGACTTCCACATGGTTGACAGTTGTTCAAGTCCTAGCCCAGGAGCTTGAAAAATCATGCCAAGTGCATGTGTATACATGCCCAAAATCCCAAGAGGAGAATGGAAGATTGTGGCATGGTCATCCCCCCATGGGGTGATTTCTCACTTTCCCCTCTGTCTCTCCCCCCTATGGGGGGAGGAGGCAATGTTATTCTGTTTTTGTTACTTATTTTTATTGCTTATTTTCACTTTTTGTTTATTTCAAGTCCTTGCTGCCAAGTTCTGCTCATCTAGAAGCTTTACGTGATGTAAAGGATTAGAAATGAATTATGAAACTAAATTATTACAAGAAATACTTTAAAATACTAAAGTTTTAAAACAGTTTCTTAAAAAAACAATGAGTTTCTAATTTTTATTAGTTTAATTTAGAATCTTGTGCTCATTTTTTAAAAAAATTATGAATTTGGGGCCAGCAGGTGGCATAGTGGTTAAGGTGCTGGACCTCCCACATGGCCAACTGCTGTCTGAGTCAGACTGGCAGCTTGAAACTCACACTTGGCACTTGTGTGTGCATGCCCCAAATCCCTAGAGGAGAATGGAGAAGGGGACCACAGTGTGGCTATCCCCTTTGGGAGGTTATTTTCTCGCTTTCTGTCTCTCTGTCTTTCTCAGTCTCTCTGGTGAGCACACACACCTTATAACAAAAATCTCTTTCAAAAAAGAGAATTATTAATTTAACTTATTATTATTATTTAAATTCACTAGAGACAGAGAGAGATGGTGAAAGTGAGAAAGCAAGTCTCAGGTCCAGGACTCAAACTACAGTAGGCCATGTGGGATGTGAGTCCAGTACCTTAACCACCACACCACCTGCTGGCCCTTCCTACACACTTTTAAAGACTTTATATAAAAGATTAAATCATAGAGTCCAGATCAACCAGAATGAACAAAAAATTCTAAAGAAAAAGCCTTAAACTGTAATAAGAACAGGAAAAGGAATAAAGATAGTTATTATTTTTTGGGAAATTATGTGCTGATACTTTCTTTATTTACTCCACTTAATTAATTATGGGACAGAGGGCACATGCTCTCACCAGAGGGAGGGAGGGAAGAAGGGAGAGAGAGAGAGAGGGAGGGAGGGAAGAAAAGAGGGAGGAAGGAAGGGAGAGAGGTGGAGGTAGAGAGGGGGAGGGAGAGAGAGAGAGAGAGCGGAAAGAAGAAGGGAGAGTGAAGGGGAGGGATGGAAAAGAGCGGGGACTGAGAGACTCAGATAGTGACAATGGCGGCAGGGGACCCGTAAC
>NW_006159757.1:6141445-6146338 GCF_000334495.1 Tupaia belangeri chinensis
CTTTCCCTATTCTTATCAGAATGCCAAGATAGACTTCGAATCTGCTCAAAAGCTAACAGGTAAACATATGAAAAAAAAAATCAGAAAGAAGACTGCTTTAGGATATTCCCAAAGTGAATGAAAATTTTTAGAATACTTATTAGTACTATACTGCTAAATTTCAAAGAACCTCCTTCTGCTCCAGAGGTTCATGAATCCCAATGATGCCAAAGTGGAAAGACCAAGGTTTGGCTTAGGCAGCAAATGGGCTTTTAAAACATGGCAAAATTCACCTTGCTCTTCTCCCTCTGGAGACTGCTCAGGATTGAGATCAGTCCCGAGGATGTGATGCCCTGGATAGGACCTTAGAAGGTACTGGAGGAACTGCTCTTGAGGGGATACCCAGGACTACTAGTAACACAGTTCCAGGTCCTCCAGATATAAGCCTGTTTCATAATAAGAACTCAGCAATTTGAATTTCCCATATAGTATGTTTGAAATTTTACAAGTGTACAATTCTATCAGATTAGCAAGATGGCTATCAAATAGTCATTTGAACTAAACAAAGTATGTGAGGCTTGACTAAAACAACAGAAAAGAATGGTTTTGTACAAATACTTTAGAAAATACACTGGTTCATTCTGAATTTAGAGCTTAAGTAATTCATAAAAGCATAAAAAAATTAGTGGTGTTAGTTCATGTTTAAATAAATGAAAAAAAACTAATATAAAGCTTGAAGTTAGACTTTAGAAGCTAAAAGGTATTATTCTGGGGGCCAGTAGGGGGTGTGGTACTTCAGGCTCTGGACTTCCACATGGTTGACAGTTGTTCAAGTCCTAGCCCAGGAGCTTGAAAAATCATGCCAAGTGCATGTGTATACATGCCCAAAATCCCAAGAGGAGAATGGAAGATTGTGGCATGGTCATCCCCCCCATGGGGTGATTTCTCACTTTCCCCTCTGTCTCTCCCCCCTATGGGGGGAGGAGGCAATGTTATTCTGTTTTTGTTACTTATTTTTATTGCTTATTTTCACTTTTTGTTTATTTCAAGTCCTTGCTGCCAAGTTCTGCTCATCTAGAAGCTTTACGTGATGTAAAGGATTAGAAATGAATTATGAAACTAAATTATTACAAGAAATACTTTAAAATACTAAAGTTTTAAAACAGTTTCTTAAAAAAACAATGAGTTTCTAATTTTTATTAGTTTAATTTAGAATCTTGTGCTCATTTTTTAAAAAAATTATGAATTTGGGGCCAGCAGGTGGCATAGTGGTTAAGGTGCTGGACCTCCCACATGGCCAACTGCTGTCTGAGTCAGACTGGCAGCTTGAAACTCACACTTGGCACTTGTGTGTGCATGCCCCAAATCCCTAGAGGAGAATGGAGAAGGGGACCACAGTGTGGCTATCCCCCTTGGGAGGTGATTTTCTCGCTTTCTGTCTCTCTGTCTTTCTCAGTCTCTCTGGTGAGCACACACACCTTATAACAAAAATCTCTTTCAAAAAAGAGAATTATTAATTTAACTTATTATTATTATTTAAATTCACTAGAGACAGAGAGAGATGGTGAAAGTGAGAAAGCAAGTCTCAGGTCCAGGACTCAAACTACAGTAGGCCATGTGGGATGTGAGTCCAGTACCTTAACCACCACACCACCTGCTGGCCCTTCCTACACACTTTTAAAGACTTTATATAAAAGATTAAATCATAGAGTCCAGATCAACCAGAATGAACAAAAAATTCTAAAGAAAAAGCCTTAAACTGTAATAAGAACAGGAAAAGGAATAAAGATAGTTATTATTTTTTGGGAAATTATGTGCTGATACTTTCTTTATTTACTCCACTTAATTAATTATGGGACAGAGGGCACATGCTCTCACCAGAGGGAGGGAGGGAAGAAGGGAGAGAGAGAGAGAGGGAGGGAGGGAAGAAAAGAGGGAGGAAGGAAGGGAGAGAGGTGGAGGTAGTGAGGGGGAGGGAGAGAGAGAGAGAGAGCATGAGCAAGAGCAGTCAAGTATCCACCAGTGGGATATGATCATGCCATAATCCCTTTCCTCCCTTTCACCTTCCAATCAGGATTTTTGGTGGGCATATGCCCAGCATATTTTCAATCCATCAGGGCAAGGATTCAAACTGTGGTTAGCCATGTGGGATAGGGCTCCCAATGAACAAAGCTTAACCACTTTGCTACAGGGCCTGCCCTTCAAAGCCATTTTTTACACTAGAAATTATCTGATACCTACCAGTGGGTATAAGCGATGTACATGAAGGTATAAACCTTAATGATCAATGAATACCTCTCAGAGAATCACCTAACTTTAGAAACAGAACATTAGCAATAGCATTCCAACTCCTTTGGTCCCTTTTCCATTAGCCTCCTACATTCTCCACTTCTATCCCGGGCCCCCAGGTTGACTCCCACATTGCCTTTTTCTTTCTTTTTTTTTTAATATTTCATTTCCTTGTTTTCTTAAAAGTTTTAACGACATTTATATACAGTTTGCTTGTTTCTGAACTTTATATAAGTGGTATCATAATAACATTCTTTGATGTTTTTCACCCAAGATTACATTTGTGAGATTGACCTGGGCTGATGCAGGTAGCTGAGGTTCATTCATTTTCACTGTTGTAGAAATGTCCCATGCTTATTCATTCCTTTTCCTGGTATGAAAGTTTTCCACTTGAGTGCATATATTTAATTTTTTCTAAACACTGCAAAGTTAAAAAAAGTATAATACAGTTGATCTACCTTCTGCCTGATCAAATACGGACTTAGTTGATGGTTATGCATAATGATGGTTATGCATAATGAATTTCTGGCTTTTTATTATATGAATAATTTTAATTCTACATTCTGAGTTTGGAATGAGGTAAATATGTGATGGTTATTGAAGGGTTTAACCCTTTACCACTGGTACAGGTTAATTTTAGTTTGAATGGTGTTAAAGTATTTTTTGTCTGCATGTATATAATCAGTACCATTTACTAATAATCTGTAAAATATCTTGTAAGCAGATCAACCTGTGACTTAGTAATTATAGCAGCAGAATCCTACATGGCTGACTGCTTGACTGATCATGCAGTTTGAGTCCTGGACCTGGGGGCTTGAAAAACATGCTGACTGCAATGTGCATGCATGCCCAAAATCCTATGAGGAGGGAGAAATATATCCTCTGCCCAGACTTCACCCTCCTCCTCCCCAGGTCTATTCAGTTAGAGCACCCTACTTATTCTCTCTTTCGATCTATCTCTATTTTTATTTATTATTTTTTTTTAATTTAAAAACTTAGCTCTCTGCTGCTCGTCTGTCTTTCTAATTCTTGCCTTTTCCTGCTGCCCCCTATGGGATAAACCAATCAGCAGCCATCTATATTTGAGTTCTAGTGGCCCCATTAGTGCAGTGCACAAGTGTGCCTCGCAGTTTTCATTGTTTGACAAAAATGTTTTCTTTTTCTTACTATTTTTGTCTTTTTTTTCTTCTTTATTTCTTCTATTCCTTTTCTTTTTCTTTTTACCCTTCTCACTTTTCTGTTCAGCCTCCATACATTGATTTTCTAGATATGTCTAGGTGCTCAGTAGCCAAATATCTGAATACTTTTAGGGTCAGATTAATCCTCAGTTTTCATGAATCAGCTGTGCAAAGGGAGAAAAATGGTACTATTTATAGACTGCAGGTCACCTCCTTCTGCATTCTCCTGAATGCTCAGATTTAACTCCAAAAAATGGATAAAAATGGATAAAATCCATCAGATGACCAGAAACCACCACAGACACACAAGAAATATGAGAAACCAAGAGAATATCTCTCCTGTAATGGAAAAGAATAACTCCTTTTTCTCTACAAAGAATACAAGGGAATTCATGGAAATGTCAGATAAAGAATTTAAAATATCCATAGTGACAAAGCTAACAGAGATATAAGAGAATAGAGACAACAAACTCCAGAAGATTCAGGAGAAAAGAGACAAGTTCCAGGAGGTGAGGAAGTTCTTGCATGATCTGAAAGAGGAGATACACATCATAAAAAAGAATCAGACAGAATTGTTAGAGATGAAGGCTGTAATACAGGAAATTAAAATCTCCCTTGAAAATATCAAAAGCAGATTAGACCATGCAGAAGATCGAATCTCAGGTGTAGAAGATAGAACCTCTGGCCTAGAAAAATTCACCAAGAAGACTGAGAAAATAACCCCCCAAAATGAGAATAACATACGAGTAATGCTAGATACCATTAAATGCCCACACATCCTGATCATCGGTATCCCAGAAGGTGAAGAAACTTGTAAGGGCAATTGATAATCTATTCCATGAAATCCTAGAAGAAAATTTTCCAAACCTAGAGAGGCACTCAAATATCCAGACCCAAGAAATACAAAGGATCTCACATAGAATCAACCCCAGAAGATCTTCCACAAAGCACATTGTAGCCAGACTGACCAAAATCACAGACAGAGACAAGATACTAAACTTGGTAAGAGAGAAATGTCAAGTTACTTTCAAAGGATATCCCATCAGGCTAACATTGGATCTCTCATAGGAAACAATGCAAGCAAAAATGGGAAAATATATTCAAAGTGGTAAGTAAAAAACAATTTCAACCAAGAATATTATACCCAACAAGATTATCTTTCATATGGAAAAAAAAAGGCAAAAACATTGTCAGATAAACAAAACCTGAAAGAATTTACTAATACCAGACCAGCTCTCCAAGAAGTGCTGAAGGGAGTGCTATACCAGGAAAACTAAAGTCGGACACACAGAAATAAGAGTTCAAGAAACAACCCAGAGAATAGCCAGCCTAATGACAGGGACAAATCCGAAGTTGAATGGTAACTTCCATAATTTAGATGGAAAGATCAGACCCCAGTAACACTGCAAATTCAACAGAAGAGAGATTAGTTACATGAGTCTGAACT
>NW_006159757.1:6150210-6173777 GCF_000334495.1 Tupaia belangeri chinensis
CTTTCCCTATTCTTATCAGAATGCCAAGATAGACTTCGAATCTGCTCAAAAGCTAACAGGTAAACATATGAAAAAAAAAATCAGAAAGAAGACTGCTTTAGGATATTCCCAAAGTGAATGAAAATTTTTAGAATACTTATTAGTACTATACTGCTAAATTTCAAAGAACCTCCTTCTGCTCCAGAGGTTCATGAATCCCAATGATGCCAAAGTGGAAAGACCAAGGTTTGGCTTAGGCAGCAAATGGGCTTTTAAAACATGGCAAAATTCACCTTGCTCTTCTCCCTCTGGAGACTGCTCAGGATTGAGATCAGTCCCGAGGATGTGATGCCCTGGATAGGACCTTAGAAGGTACTGGAGGAACTGCTCTTGAGGGGATACCCAGGACTACTAGTAACACAGTTCCAGGTCCTCCAGATATAAGCCTGTTTCATAATAAGAACTCAGCAATTTGAATTTCCCATATAGTATGTTTGAAATTTTACAAGTGTACAATTCTATCAGATTAGCAAGATGGCTATCAAATAGTCATTTGAACTAAACAAAGTATGTGAGGCTTGACTAAAACAACAGAAAAGAATGGTTTTGTACAAATACTTTAGAAAATACACTGGTTCATTCTGAATTTAGAGCTTAAGTAATTCATAAAAGCATAAAAAAATTAGTGGTGTTAGTTCATGTTTAAATAAATGAAAAAAAACTAATATAAAGCTTGAAGTTAGACTTTAGAAGCTAAAAGGTATTATTCTGGGGGCCAGTAGGGGGTGTGGTACTTCAGGCTCTGGACTTCCACATGGTTGACAGTTGTTCAAGTCCTAGCCCAGGAGCTTGAAAAATCATGCCAAGTGCATGTGTATACATGCCCAAAATCCCAAGAGGAGAATGGAAGATTGTGGCATGGTCATCCCCCCCATGGGGTGATTTCTCACTTTCCCCTCTGTCTCTCCCCCCTATGGGGGGAGGAGGCAATGTTATTCTGTTTTTGTTACTTATTTTTATTGCTTATTTTCACTTTTTGTTTATTTCAAGTCCTTGCTGCCAAGTTCTGCTCATCTAGAAGCTTTACGTGATGTAAAGGATTAGAAATGAATTATGAAACTAAATTATTACAAGAAATACTTTAAAATACTAAAGTTTTAAAACAGTTTCTTAAAAAAACAATGAGTTTCTAATTTTTATTAGTTTAATTTAGAATCTTGTGCTCATTTTTTAAAAAAATTATGAATTTGGGGCCAGCAGGTGGCATAGTGGTTAAGGTGCTGGACCTCCCACATGGCCAACTGCTGTCTGAGTCAGACTGGCAGCTTGAAACTCACACTTGGCACTTGTGTGTGCATGCCCCAAATCCCTAGAGGAGAATGGAGAAGGGGACCACAGTGTGGCTATCCCCCTTGGGAGGTGATTTTCTCGCTTTCTGTCTCTCTGTCTTTCTCAGTCTCTCTGGTGAGCACACACACCTTATAACAAAAATCTCTTTCAAAAAAGAGAATTATTAATTTAACTTATTATTATTATTTAAATTCACTAGAGACAGAGAGAGATGGTGAAAGTGAGAAAGCAAGTCTCAGGTCCAGGACTCAAACTACAGTAGGCCATGTGGGATGTGAGTCCAGTACCTTAACCACCACACCACCTGCTGGCCCTTCCTACACACTTTTAAAGACTTTATATAAAAGATTAAATCATAGAGTCCAGATCAACCAGAATGAACAAAAAATTCTAAAGAAAAAGCCTTAAACTGTAATAAGAACAGGAAAAGGAATAAAGATAGTTATTATTTTTTGGGAAATTATGTGCTGATACTTTCTTTATTTACTCCACTTAATTAATTATGGGACAGAGGGCACATGCTCTCACCAGAGGGAGGGAGGGAAGAAGGGAGAGAGAGAGAGAGGGAGGGAGGGAAGAAAAGAGGGAGGAAGGAAGGGAGAGAGGTGGAGGTAGTGAGGGGGAGGGAGAGAGAGAGAGAGAGCATGAGCAAGAGCAGTCAAGTATCCACCAGTGGGATATGATCATGCCATAATCCCTTTCCTCCCTTTCACCTTCCAATCAGGATTTTTGGTGGGCATATGCCCAGCATATTTTCAATCCATCAGGGCAAGGATTCAAACTGTGGTTAGCCATGTGGGATAGGGCTCCCAATGAACAAAGCTTAACCACTTTGCTACAGGGCCTGCCCTTCAAAGCCATTTTTTACACTAGAAATTATCTGATACCTACCAGTGGGTATAAGCGATGTACATGAAGGTATAAACCTTAATGATCAATGAATACCTCTCAGAGAATCACCTAACTTTAGAAACAGAACATTAGCAATAGCATTCCAACTCCTTTGGTCCCTTTTCCATTAGCCTCCTACATTCTCCACTTCTATCCCGGGCCCCCAGGTTGACTCCCACATTGCCTTTTTCTTTCTTTTTTTTTTAATATTTCATTTCCTTGTTTTCTTAAAAGTTTTAACGACATTTATATACAGTTTGCTTGTTTCTGAACTTTATATAAGTGGTATCATAATAACATTCTTTGATGTTTTTCACCCAAGATTACATTTGTGAGATTGACCTGGGCTGATGCAGGTAGCTGAGGTTCATTCATTTTCACTGTTGTAGAAATGTCCCATGCTTATTCATTCCTTTTCCTGGTATGAAAGTTTTCCACTTGAGTGCATATATTTAATTTTTTCTAAACACTGCAAAGTTAAAAAAAGTATAATACAGTTGATCTACCTTCTGCCTGATCAAATACGGACTTAGTTGATGGTTATGCATAATGATGGTTATGCATAATGAATTTCTGGCTTTTTATTATATGAATAATTTTAATTCTACATTCTGAGTTTGGAATGAGGTAAATATGTGATGGTTATTGAAGGGTTTAACCCTTTACCACTGGTACAGGTTAATTTTAGTTTGAATGGTGTTAAAGTATTTTTTGTCTGCATGTATATAATCAGTACCATTTACTAATAATCTGTAAAATATCTTGTAAGCAGATCAACCTGTGACTTAGTAATTATAGCAGCAGAATCCTACATGGCTGACTGCTTGACTGATCATGCAGTTTGAGTCCTGGACCTGGGGGCTTGAAAAACATGCTGACTGCAATGTGCATGCATGCCCAAAATCCTATGAGGAGGGAGAAATATATCCTCTGCCCAGACTTCACCCTCCTCCTCCCCAGGTCTATTCAGTTAGAGCACCCTACTTATTCTCTCTTTCGATCTATCTCTATTTTTATTTATTATTTTTTTTTAATTTAAAAACTTAGCTCTCTGCTGCTCGTCTGTCTTTCTAATTCTTGCCTTTTCCTGCTGCCCCCTATGGGATAAACCAATCAGCAGCCATCTATATTTGAGTTCTAGTGGCCCCATTAGTGCAGTGCACAAGTGTGCCTCGCAGTTTTCATTGTTTGACAAAAATGTTTTCTTTTTCTTACTATTTTTGTCTTTTTTTTCTTCTTTATTTCTTCTATTCCTTTTCTTTTTCTTTTTACCCTTCTCACTTTTCTGTTCAGCCTCCATACATTGATTTTCTAGATATGTCTAGGTGCTCAGTAGCCAAATATCTGAATACTTTTAGGGTCAGATTAATCCTCAGTTTTCATGAATCAGCTGTGCAAAGGGAGAAAAATGGTACTATTTATAGACTGCAGGTCACCTCCTTCTGCATTCTCCTGAATGCTCAGATTTAACTCCAAAAAATGGATAAAAATGGATAAAATCCATCAGATGACCAGAAACCACCACAGACACACAAGAAATATGAGAAACCAAGAGAATATCTCTCCTGTAATGGAAAAGAATAACTCCTTTTTCTCTACAAAGAATACAAGGGAATTCATGGAAATGTCAGATAAAGAATTTAAAATATCCATAGTGACAAAGCTAACAGAGATATAAGAGAATAGAGACAACAAACTCCAGAAGATTCAGGAGAAAAGAGACAAGTTCCAGGAGGTGAGGAAGTTCTTGCATGATCTGAAAGAGGAGATACACATCATAAAAAAGAATCAGACAGAATTGTTAGAGATGAAGGCTGTAATACAGGAAATTAAAATCTCCCTTGAAAATATCAAAAGCAGATTAGACCATGCAGAAGATCGAATCTCAGGTGTAGAAGATAGAACCTCTGGCCTAGAAAAATTCACCAAGAAGACTGAGAAAATAACCCCCCAAAATGAGAATAACATACGAGTAATGCTAGATACCATTAAATGCCCACACATCCTGATCATCGGTATCCCAGAAGGTGAAGAAACTTGTAAGGGCAATTGATAATCTATTCCATGAAATCCTAGAAGAAAATTTTCCAAACCTAGAGAGGCACTCAAATATCCAGACCCAAGAAATACAAAGGATCTCACATAGAATCAACCCCAGAAGATCTTCCACAAAGCACATTGTAGCCAGACTGACCAAAATCACAGACAGAGACAAGATACTAAACTTGGTAAGAGAGAAATGTCAAGTTACTTTCAAAGGATATCCCATCAGGCTAACATTGGATCTCTCATAGGAAACAATGCAAGCAAAAATGGGAAAATATATTCAAAGTGGTAAGTAAAAAACAATTTCAACCAAGAATATTATACCCAACAAGATTATCTTTCATATGGAAAAAAAAAGGCAAAAACATTGTCAGATAAACAAAACCTGAAAGAATTTACTAATACCAGACCAGCTCTCCAAGAAGTGCTGAAGGGAGTGCTATACCAGGAAAACTAAAGTCGGACACACAGAAATAAGAGTTCAAGAAACAACCCAGAGAATAGCCAGCCTAATGACAGGGACAAATCCGAAGTTGAATGGTAACTTCCATAATTTAGATGGAAAGATCAGACCCCAGTAACACTGCAAATTCAACAGAAGAGAGATTAGTTACATGAGTCTGAACTAGTGAAATAGATTTTTTTTTTTACTTTAGACTAAAACATTATTGATTTTCTTTGATGCTTTCATTTTCATATTTAAGAATTTTTGTCTTCTTTTGAACTGTTGCTAGGTTCATCTACCTAGTATTTGAAATGAATCCTAACCTTTTTCCTGACTTTAAGGTTTTTTTTTCCCTTCTTTTTCTCTCTCTCTCTCTCTTTTTTTTTTTTTTTTGGAGAGGTTTTTGTTATAGGGTGCACGTGCTTGCCAGAAAGACAGAGAGAGAGAGAGAGAGACAGAAAGCGAGAAATCACCCCCCAGGGGAGATGGCTATGCCGCAATCCCTTCTCCTCCCTTCTCCTCTCAGGATCTTGAGCACACATGCACATGCACCCGGCTTTGAGTTTAAGCCACTGGGTCTGGAACTCGAACTGCGGTTGACTATATGGGAGTCCAGCAACATAGCCATTATGCCAACTGCTGGTCCCCTGGCTTTTAAGTTTTAAGTGAATTTCTCTTAACATTTTTTTATTTTGATCTATTAAAACTAAACTTCTTTTTGAAATTAAAAAATACATTAAAAATACCTATTAAACCTATTTAATGTTTAGAGTAAACTATATAGCCTCAGCGAGGTGCTACTTTACAGAATGTTCACTTTACTCACTGAAGTTTACAGCTAAAGTCAGACATGCGTTCATAAATATGTATGTATCAGCTGTGCTTGCTATTCAAAGTCTTTAAATTAAGATATTTAGTGAATCAGTAAAATGAGAAAAAAAAAAAAAAAGGCATGGAAAACAACTGTACATACCAGAGACGGTGTGGGAGAATTGGCAGAGGGTGAGCGGTAGGGAATCAAGGCACGGAAGAAAAAACAAAATATATAAGAAACAAGAAACAGAAAATTATTTGTGATGATAACATGTATGGTTATATCCTTGATCGAGTCAATATACAATGTATACTGGATGGAAAAAAATCTCATTTTGTATACTGTACTGATGTACAGTGAATGACTGTAAATAAACAAACAAACAAATATATAGAAATAGGGGAGGGAGGATTATGGTGTGGTCCATGGAGGGTGGTCTCCCCACCACCACTCAAGCACATGCGCCCTCTGGCAAGTTTTTAAAAATCCTATTATGTGTCTAAATATTTTCCTATACTCACCTGTGGAAACAATTTTACTATAAAACTGCATAATTTGTTCAGTGGGAGTTCAATATTACAAGGTAACTGATCTTGATGTTATTATATGAAAGTACAAAAACAGAAAAAAATGAGTCACAAGCCCTTTTTACTTTAACATCAATTCAGACACAAGAAAAGCTGTATTACAAAGTCAAAAGGGTGATCTCATGATATAAAAAGCATCTCAAAGTTTTTTTTTTTTTTAATGTTTTGCTATAGGTCATGTGTACTCACCTGAAAGAGACAGAGATAGTGAAAGGGAAACTGAGAAATCACCCCCAAGAGGGACGGTCATGCCACAAGCCCTTCTCGGGATTTTGGGTGCACAAACACACGTGCCTGGCATAATTTTCTTTTTCCTTTTTTTTGGAGAGGTTTTTGCCACAGGGCATGTGCACCTGCCAGAAAGATAGGGAGAGACAGAGAGACAAAAAGCAAAAAAAAACACCCTCCAGAGTGGATGGCTATGTCTCCTCCATTCTCCTCTCGGGATCTTGGGCACATACGCACACATGTCAGGCGTGAGTTTAAGCCACTGGGTCCGAGACTTGAACCAAAGTCGACTACATGGGAGTCCAGCAACATAGCCATTATGCTAACTACTGGTCCCCCTGGCATAATTTTCAAACCACCAGGTCTGAAACTCATACCTTAAAGTCCGTCATGTGGGATCCAGTCTCCTTAACTTCTGTGCTACCTATTGGCCCAAATAGTTTTATTTCCAGAGAACTAAGAATTCATTTTTCTACTATTTAAGTATTTTGAAATTCAAGGAAAAGATTTTTCTGTACATATGTGATAGATACTGGAGAGAAATGTAGTTCAAGAATAACTGATCAGGGAACCAGCAGTTAGTGTAATGGCTATGTCGCTGGACTCCCACGTAGTTGACCGCGGTTCACATCCCAGACCCGGTGGCTTAAAACTCACGCCGGGTGCGTGTGTGTGCGTGCCCAAGATCCCGAGAGGAGAATGGAGGAGAAGGGATTGCGGCGTGACCATCCCCCTTGGGGGTGATTTCTCACTTTCTGTCTCTATGTCTCTCTCTGTCTGTCTGGCGAGCGCACGCGCCCTATAGCGAAAACCTCTCAAAAAAAAAAAAAAAACTGATCATTAGTGAGACTTGTTTAAGTTCTTCAACTTCTAATTGCTTTATTTCCCTGATTCTGATCATTTACCCTGAAAAGCATAGTGAAAATTGACCAGGAATTAGAGGAAATATTCAACTTTCTAAATAATACTGGTCAAATAAGATTCATGTATGTTGTAAAGTAACCTTACAATCCTTTTAGAGAAGATTAAAAAACAAAAACCAACTACCCTTCCCATAATCTCTGTAAATCCATACGACAATAGATCAAGTCCACAATTAGCATCATAGGTCAAATGGAAACCACTTGAGCCACTTGTGCTAATAACTCTATCCTGCAATGAAAGTAGCAAGAGCTGTTGAGAAGACTTTTTAAGAATAATGGATATTCCTGTTAGTTTGGGTATTAATGCTCATGTTACTAAGAGTGTAGTAAAGAATTATTCATAAAACTGTTGTCTTCTTTTCTACTCGTGTTAAAATTTGGTTAAAGTTAACACTGATATGACTTTTGTTTTTCTTATGTTTGAGAACTCTAAAAATTCAAAACTATAATATTTGTTATGAATCATTATTAGCATTATCATTCATCAGAGAACACCATAAATGATGTTCTAATACTTACACTTTCAGGAGAAAAAAACAGGTGCTAATAATAACAATAATAATAATAAAGACACCAGGTCGACTCTGTGGTATAGCAGTAATGCAATGCTCAAGAGAAGCCAGATCCCATAAAGCGACCATGGTTTGAAATCCCTGGCCGCTCGGCTTGAAATACACCAGGTATATGTGAGAATGCCCAAGATCTGATAGGATGGAGGACTGGAAGAAGGGGATCACAGTATGATGAAGCCCTGTGGAAGGTACTCTTCTCTCTCTCATATGAATGTGCACATAAGCTGTATCAAGAAAGGAGGATGAGGAGGAGGAGAGGAGGAGGACGAAGAGGAGGAGAGAAGGAGGAGGAGAGGAGGAGGACAGGAGGAGGAGGGGAAGAGGGGAGGGGGGAGGAGAAGAAGGGAGGAGGGGGAAAAAAAGAGGAAGAAGGGAAAATACAAAAAGACATGGAGAATCTCACTTAAACCAGCATAGGAATCCCTGTTTTCAAAAAAATGTTAACTTACTGGTAAATGTTCATGTCTACTACCAATAATCCTATTTTTCATGTTGTTTATATAGATCCACTAAAATATGAATGCTACAATTGAAAGAATAAACTTTCATAGTCAGGAAGAATTTTTCATTCCACCAGATGTTTCACATGTATAGTATGTATTTTCACCAGTCAAAAAAGGGGAACAAGGGACCAGCAGTTAGCATAATGGCTATGTCGCTGGATTCTCATGTAGTCGACCACGGTTCGAGTCCCGGACCCCGAGGCTTAGACTCACGCCAGGCACTTGTGCATGTGTGCCCAAGATCCCGAGAGGAGAATGGAGGAGAAGGGATTTCGGCGTGGCCATCCTCCCTGGGGGGTGATTTCTTGCTTTCTGTCTCTCTGTCTCTCTCTGTTATTCTGGCGAGCGCATGCACCCTATAACAAAAATCTCTCCAAAAAAAGGGGGAACAATGTGAAATAATATAAAAGACTCGGCACAAGTTCATCGCCACAGAAATACAATTTGAAACATATTTAGAGATCACATAGTAGCACGGGGTAAAGCAAGCAAATCTAAATAAGAAAGGTCCTTGGGGGACCAGCGGATGGCATAATGGTTGGTCTCTGGACTCCCAAATAATCTACTGCAGTTTGAGTCCCAGATCCAGTAGCTTAAAACTTGCTTGGCACGTGTGCGTGTGTGCCCAAAATCCCAAAAGGAGAATGACTGCAGTATGGTCATCCTCCAGGGAGGATGATTTCTCGCTTTGTGTCTGTCTTTCTCCATCTCTCTGGTGAGTACATGTGTCCTACAGCAAAACAAAAACAAAAACAAAAACAAAACAACAAAAAACACAAAAAATCTCTCTTAAAAAAAAGAAAAGTCCTTGGTTTTCATGGTGGGACATCTTTAAGAACGGTGGGCACACATGTCTATGATCTGGGCAGGATGATACTGGGGATATGTCACAGTGTGAAGACCCTGTATGGGATACCTCTCTCTGTATCTGTCTTTCTCTGTCTCTCTCCCATGAAATAAATTAATAGAATTTTAAAAATTAATTGGTAGAAGAATATCTTTTTTCTTTCTTTCTTTCTTTTTTTTTTTTTTAAAGGTTTTGCTATAGGGTGCATGTGCTTGTCAGATAGACACTGATGGGGTGGGAGAAGTGAGAACTCACCCTCTATAGGGAATGGCCATGCTACAATCCCTTCTCCATTGGATTTTGGATACACATGCACAAGCGCCCAGCAGAAATTTTCAAATTGCTGGGTCCAGGACACAAGCTATGGGGTCGACTAGCCACGTTGGATCCAGTCAACCACCTTACCCTCCATACCACTATTGGTCCAGGATATCTTATCTTAATATATGGGAAAGTAGAGCTAGAGATGCTTTCTAAAGTAATTTATTTAAATTATCAATGGTTCCATGTACAAACATTTGATTGTAAAATCACTTAACTTTTAATTCAAAATAATTTCAGATTCATAGAAGAGTTGTAAAAAAAATTTTTTTGGAGAGGTTTTCGCTATAGGGCACGTGTGCTCGCCATACAGACAGAGAGAGACAGAGAGACAGAAAGCGAGAAATCACCCCCCAGGGGGGATGGCCACGCTGCAATCCCTTCTTCTCCATTCTCCTCTCGGGATCTTGGGCACGCACGCACACGCGCCGGTGTGTTTTAAGCCATGAGGTCCGGGACGTGAACCGCGGTTGACTACGTGGGAGTCCAGCGACATAGCCATTATGCTAACTGCTGGTCCCAAGAGTTGTAAAAATTTTACAAAGAACTCATAAATACTCTTCACCCAGATTAGCCAATTATTAATATTTACCTTATATAATTATGTGATAATTATACAATTATATACTATTACATAATTATAATTTTTCAGAACTATCTGCAACTAAGACTTCACACTCTTTTACCTTAACACATTAGTGTGTAACTGCAAAACAACTGTCAAATTGTTTTAATCACATAAAAGAAACAAAATGTATTCATATTAAAGTCCATCTTTTAAAAACTTCAGAATGTTGATGACACTAGAAACTTCATTCCAAGTTTCCTTCATTAATCACACAAATAAATAATCTACACTCCCTATGTTTTCCTGAGGAATAATGAGAAAAACATGCTTCTTTAACAAACTTCTCAAACAAAAACAAAACAATGCAGTAAGGTCTGAACACACCAAAGGGATTTTGAAGAGGTTAATTCTAAGCTACTTTAAATATTGACTTAGAACAAAATATCTTTTTAACTAGAATAGTAAATGCCTTTCAAGAAACACTATAATCTAAAAAGCTCATACACATTAGGAAAAAGAGAAAATTGTTTGCACATGGCATGAAAGCTTTTTATCTCATTAACTCCACAGACGCATACAACTTAAAATTCAGTGGAATATTCTCAAACTAAGCAGAAAATATAGTACTTGTATTTCTAAACTTAATGGGATAATAAAATGCCATCTGCATATATTTCATCAAAAATATATGTAAAGACAGACTTAAGATTTTTTTTGAAATATATAAGCAGAGACTGATTTCTACAATGATGGCACCAACTGTCCTATATTACTGTATTTTCCTACTTGTTTTCATAATAGATTCTCCTTTTATTGAGAAGTATGAAAAGATCATTTAAAATGTCTATTTTGGGAGCAGTAGATGGCATAATGGTTATGTTGCTGGATTCCCATGTAGTTGACTGTGGTTTGAGTCCCAGACCTGGCGGCTTAAAACATACTGAGCATGTGTGCATGTGCATGAATGCCCAAGATCCCAAAAGGAGAATAGAGGAGAAGGGATTGTGGCCATAGTCATCTCCCCTGTGGGGTTATTTTGCTCTTTCTCTCTCTCCGTCTCTAGCAAGCACAAGCACAATACAGCAAAAAACAAACAAAACTCTCTAAAAATAAATTAATTAATTAAATTAAGGACCTATTTAAAAAAAAAATACTTAAGGCTGGCCCCATAGTCTGGTGGTTAACAGAGGAGAGATCCCACATGACCAACCATGGTTTGAATCCCAGCCCTGACAGCTTGAAAAACATGCCATACATGTGAGTATGCATGCCCCAAATCTTAACAGAAGGGAAAAACGGAGGAGAAGAGATTGCAGCATCTTCACACCCCATTGGGTTTGCTTTCTCCCTCTCTTCTTCTGGTGAAAGTGCATGCCCCTCTGGCAAATACAGAACAAAACAAACAAACAAACAACAACAAAAAACCCTATCTTTCTTGAGCTAGCCCAAGGCCTGGTGGTTAAGAGAATTGAATCCCACATGGCCTATAGTGTGGTTTGAGTCCTTAACCCATTAGTTCAGAAACACACTGGACATATGTGCATGTGTGTCTCAATACTCTGAAAGGTGGTAGAAATGGAGGAGAAAGGATTGCAATGTGACCATTCTTGATGGGGGTAGGCTTTCTCTCTCTCTCGGTTGTGCACGCGCACATGCACCCTCTGACAAATTAAAAAGAAAAACAGAACCAAAAACCTAGAATTTCTCTTTGGATATTAGGTGTATTTATTGTAACAGTTCCTTGAAATGGCAGTTCATTCATCCACTCACCTATTAGGTGCCTTCTGAATGCCACTGTGGTGTGCATAAGTTAGATCCTATTATTATGTCACATAACCCATGATATCCTGCCCTAAGAATCAACCACATCTTTTGGCTATCAGTTCAAGTGGTAGGAAAGGGTACATATCAAGGGACGAGAGGACAGAAATGAAAATGCTGTGGACTAGGAAGGGAGATGGATGGAAATGGCACCTGGAATCTGTTCCCAGAGCACAATACAACTTGCACAGACTATTCAATCTCTCAAAACCTGTTTGCTCTGTAAAATTTAAGCACTGTCACTGATCCCCTACATCAGAGAGCTGAAGATCTTTGTTAAAAGGGCCAACCTTACACACAGTTGACCACATTTGTGGAATGATCTAAAGGCAGGACAGAGCCATCCTGTTCCTATTTCACTGACTAATAGGTAACAGTGCTTGGAATTCTGACCACTTGATTAATGTCTTAGAATAAAGACAGTATCTTTAAAATGCTGCTGTTAAAAATATTCTTAAGATGGCGAAGTTAACAAAAGAAGAACTCTATTATTTGAGGTGAAAAGACTAAGCAAATATAACGTAAATGAAATAATCTGATGGACTGTTAAGGACTAAGTGGGTTAGGAATCCTGGGTATTGGCAGGAAGGCCAAGGGCAGGCTTAGGTGGTAGAACAATGGTGTGAGGAAGGGGACATGAGGCATTTGAGAAAAAATAGGCAGTCAGACAGTAGATGCCTGAGGAAGGAAGAGAATAATGCAAAAAATGAAACATAACAAAACTAACTCATGGTAACATTTTACCTCATTTTAGTTCCAATTGAGGCTTAAAAAATGTTATTCCCTTTGTATTTCTTCATAAAATATTTAAAAAATTTCCTATACAGAATATAACAAAAATTAGACCGCCACACAACTCAATGTGTATAAATGGGTATGTATTTTAAAAAATTAAACCTATTTACTTAATAAATGAAATCACTAGCAAAGACAAGACAATTAGGCAATGACAATTCATAAGGTACAACCAATCAATAATACGATAAATTAATAGTAAAGATGATGTGTTATAAATACCTATGTACACACTGACCTGTAAGAAAAGCACTATTTCACTAACATTCTGCACAATAAAAAACTAAAATGCTATATAAGCAAGCCAACCTGAAATGACACCTAGTATTATAAATGGCCTAATCTATATGTTAATACTGTTGTATCACATAACTGCAGCAAGACTAAGATAACAATATGACTTTGGGGTTTCTATGGCTACATCCTGGGCTAACGTGCCTGAAAGGGCTGGCTGCTGACACCACACAAGCATTCTGAGTGCTTCTTTTTGGTTATTTATGATATGATTTATGATAACGACAACATCTCCTATTTTCTCTCCTCCTCAGATACAATAAATTGCTATCGTTAATCACCCTTCTCGGTTCAACTATGATTACAATAGCATAATAGGGCCTAGCTATGGTAATATTGTGGATTTTTTTTTTTACAAGAAATAAATACAAGTAGATCTCTTCAGACAATGTCAATATCACTAATATTTTAATCATCTTTCTTTAAGTCTTTCAGAATAAATTCTGTTATAACTAAGATTCTATATCCATGATGAAGTCTTTTGTGCAAAATCAAATTTAAAATCAAGTACCACACATTCACAGATCACTACTATCACAATTTTCTTAAATTTACTCAATAATAAAACTATGCATAGGATAAGTTTCTTTTCTTGTTTCTACCTTGTATTGGTGAAATTAATGTTACTGCTATTCCCCACCTTCCCATAATAAGACAAATTATGGCATATCAGCCATTCATCTGTCAGAAGGTAAAACAGTAGAGAAAGAATAAAAACCTCACAGTCATATAGGCATGTGTGATGTGTCGCTGCCAATGATGGGCTGGCTATGTGTTTGTTTCATCTTTTTGAACTTCAATTTCCCCTTATGCCAATTCAGGTTAAGAGCAAATACTACCTTTTTTTTTTTTTTCCTTTTTAGAGATTTCTGCTATAAGGGCATGGATGCTATGAGAACAAGAGAGAGAGAGAGAGAGAAAGCAAGAAATCACCCCCAGGGGGGATAGCCAAACTGTAATCCTGTCTCCTCTTAGGATTTTGGGCACACATGCCTGGTGTGAGTTTCAAGTTGTCAGGTCTGGGACTTGGACCATGATTGGCCATATGGGAGTCTAATGCCTTAACCACTATATCACCTGCTATCCTTGGCTTTTTTTTTTTTTTTAATGCCAAAGGGCACTTGCACTCACCAGAGAGAGACACAGAGAAGGAGAAAGCACCCACCAATGGGACAAAGTCCTGCTACAGTCTCTTCTCCTCCATTTGTCCATTTTATTGGGATTTAGGGTATGCATGCACATGCTCCTGGCATGTTTTTGAAGCCGCTGAGGCACAGACTCAAATCATGATCAACCATGTGGGATTCAACTCCTTTAACCACAAGGCTATGGGGCTATTCTCTTCTTTGGCTTATGAGTAACAAACAGACAAAGATTTCATTCCTGTAAAGAATCCAGTCAAGTGTTTAATACACAAGTTAGACTATAGAAAAGAACAGGAATTCTTCACTTTCTCGCATCTTTGACTTTTAATGGGCTAGTCCCAGTCTTCTCATCAAAAAGTAGAGTTGAATTTGGGTGGACACATGAGTTGCTTTGGCCAATTGGTCGCAAATGGCAAGTGTGACAGAAGGAGAGGCTTGGGAAGCACTTACTAGGACTTGCCCTCTTGCTGCTCTTGGGAATGCTGAAACCACTACAAAGCAAATGATCCCACATCAGCCTACTGCATAAAGAGAAGGGCATGGCCCAAAGCCCCAGCCATCAATCACCAGCTGACCACAGATGTCTGAGTGAGCATAGCCACATCAAGAACTGTACATGTGACCAACCCAAAATGCTAACTAACAGAACTGAGAGCTACTAAACAGTTGTTACATTTTGGGGTGGCTGGCTTACACAGCAGCATGTTAGCTATGTATTCACAGACACACATATTGCCACTTCTTGTTATCTGCAGTGGTAATGTCCTACAGAGTCACTGCCAACAGGAATTAGGGAACACTAAACCATCACTTCTGGGCACAATACAGAGTTAGGTCTGGAGAGCCTCTGATCATGGCATTTTCACCAACTGATCAATACATAACCTTGCTTTATATGTGCTGCTGTTTAAAAACACCTTAAATATGATGATGATTAATTAACTCTGAAGTCACAGATAACAATACTGCAACTCATTGCTCACAGCCCCTTGTACCTGGGAACACTAGATGTTTGGGGGCCATTTTAAATAAAATCACCAGCAAAAAGCAGGAAAATGTAAAAAAATACAGTAGCAAAGAGATCATGAAAAAGACGTCTGTTTGCAGTGTGAGAGCTGAAACAAGCAGGCAGAGAGTCAGTGTCCATGTTCAACTTCCGCTGGGAATGTGAATGGCAAATGACCTAATTTTTCTCATTCTGTATATGTCCTGAAATGACTGATTCTGAGGGTGAAAATACACCTCGGTGAATACACGAATTCATAACAGAATCTGTACAGAAGAAGGATCAACTATATATGATTATGTGGATAGTAATTCATTGACAATGAGTATTTTTATAGACCACTGATTTAATTTTTTTAATTTAATGTATTTTTTCAAGAATTGTTTTATTGGGAACCAGCAGTTAGCATAATGGCTATGTCGCTGGACTCCCACATAGTCGACCACGGTTCATGTCCCGGACCCGGTGGCTTAAAACTCATGCTGGGCGCGTGTGCATGCGTGCCCAAGATCCCGAGAGGAGAATGGAGGAGAAGGGATTGTGGCGTGACCATCCCCCCTGGGAGGTGATTTCTCACTTTCTGTCTCTATGTCTCTCTGTCTGGCGAGCGCACGCGCCCTGTAGCGAAAACCTCTCCAAGAAAAAGAAAAAAAAAAGAATTGTTTTATTTAACTATTTATTTTAATTTGACCAGAGAGGGACAGAGTAAGAGAGAGAGAGAGAGAGAGAAAGCAGGCCACCATGTCCAGGACTCAAACCATGGTCAGCCATGTTGTAGTCCAGCGCCCTTAACCACCATGCCACCTGCCAGCCCCTAGACCACTGATATAAAATAAAGATTATGCCTGAAAGTAATTCCAGTCTTCAGAAGCATTTCATGAAAAGAAAAAATATGCTTTATGAACTATAACATTGTGACTATCTGGCAAGGCATTTTTCCAAATCCAAATTGGGACAAGTTATAGTTTAACTCAAAGAACTAGCCACATCTAGAATGTTCTAACTTAGCCCCAGAATCCCACCCTTGGTTTCCATGTCACAAAAAGTCTTCCCCCAGAGACCTTTATGCCAATGCATTCTGTTCTTCCCTAGCATCCTTCCTTCCCTATGCCCAGGCTGGTGTTCTCTGGTCAGCCTATAACTCCCAAATAGTTACAATTCGTAATTGATTGTTAATATCTTTCCTGTTTCCTGTACTGTATCTGACACTTACTACTGAAGCTTACTTTAAATTTGCTTTGATTTAAAAAAAAAAAATGTCAGGAAGTTAGAGTGCTTCAGGGAATGCCAGGAAATTATAGTGTTTCAGAGACAGAATTGTGAACAATACTTGTACTGTACTTATGTGACCTCGTTTATAGTTGTGGCTAAAACCAACGTTAAATGTGACCATTATTTACCTTTATAGTAAAGCTAAGTGATGGATGAGGCTGGAATGGACCCTCCAGCTCCAAATCTTAAATCAGATCATTCCTCTGTTCAATAGCCTCTAATGGTATCACGTCACAATCAGAATAACACCATGACTCCCTTCCAAGGCTCTGTTATGAGGTCCTCTAGGACCTGACCCTACTTGCTGCTCCCACACCCAGCTCTGTCCAGAGCAATCTCCCTCCAGGTCTCTCATGGCTCCTTCTCTCGTTTTATTCAGATCTCTAATACTACCTTCTCCAAGAAGCTGTCCCCCATCATCAGCACATTCTGCAATCTCCTCATCTCCCAGGCACGCTGCTTCCTCTCCATTGTATTCATCTCTATCTAGTAACAGATGATGTTTGCTTAGCAATTTTCTGTTTTACCCACTAAATGTAATAAGCTTTATGAGGGCAGGGACTATAAATTCTAGACTGTAATTCTAGTATCTAACAGTAGCTGATTTAGAGGAGTGAGCTTTAATATCCACTGGATGAAAGCTCCTATCTACGAGGTGATACTGCCTACCATGGTAGCTGAAGCCATGAGTGCAGGAAACCTCATCTGGGGAATATGCAGTGAGATGAGCAGAGAACCAGAAGTGGAATTTCTAAGCACACCAAAATGTAAAGTAATAGCAGAAGAGGATCCCGAGAAGGAGAATGAAATGAAACGGCCAGTAAGTTGGAAGAAAGCCAGTTTAAAAAGAGAGAGAAGAAGAAAGTATAAATTAATATTAGAAAGAAGAGTTGCAACAGTGAATGTTGTAGATTAAAACTATTAGATAAGACAATATTAGGTTGTCAGGAAAGTCGTGATGTATTTTCCTATGTAAAAATGTGTCAAAACTTTTCTGTCAACCCAATAAAAGAACTAAAAACAGTTTTTTTCTTCCAGTAATAGAAAATAAGTCACAATAATATGAAGCTTAAGTTGACTGATGAGGGGTCAGGTGGTAGTATAGCAGTGGCACAACTGGACCTCCATGGGGAAGGTCCCGTGTTCTTGTCTTGGGTTCTCCTGAGCATGCTGGACTCGTTTGCACGTACGTTCTTGGCTGGCTGAGACTGGGGGTGCATCGCAGCACGAGGACCCTGTTGGGGGTGCCTGTCTCTCAGTCTCTCTCTCTTACAGAAGAAAAAAATAAATTTACAAAAAGAGAAAAACAGTGACTGACCAGACTTACAACAACCACTCCCAATAAGAGATCAATTATCATATGAAATAACATACAAATGAAAATTCACTAAAGAAGCATAACTAAGTGAGTGAGGCAAATGGACTTATCAACCGAAACTTCAGTACAGTCATCTAACGCTATAATGCCGGAGGCTACTGTGTTTAAGAATGTACACTGAGAAAGGCTGTTTATTTTTAGGATAAAGTCTGATTCTCTTTTGTACTACCATAAAAATAAGGTTAAAAAATTAGAACTACACTTCTGTTGTCTGATGTGACATTTTCATGTTGCACATACTCCTAGATACAGAGTAAGCTATATACTTTTAGCTAGACCTTTATTCAAATGTAAGATCGTCCCAGTGCTCTAAATGACCTTGACAAAATTCTGGAAAAAATATCTCAAGACCTGAGGCTCTGAAGCCATTTTAGAATTAACTCTGAATAATTGTCCCACAATATGAGTTTCTTGATTAATTGCTTAAGATAAGGTCTCCTTTTCGTTGTGGCCTCCAGTGGCTCCCTCTAGTTCCCATAATCACTTTTGTCTCATTCTTCTAAACCCTGGAAGGCTAAGAGAAAAATCAGAGATACACCAATTCCATTACTTGAGGATTAGCTAAGAGATAACCCTTTGTATTCCATTACTGACCATTATTTGAGTAATTATTCAATAACTATAGTAGGTTTGAAAGATGCACTAATTGTTTTCTGAGGCTCACTCTTTTTCGATATCAGAAAAATGTTATGAATGTTATGTCCTTTACCATTGAAAGTCTACATTTGGGTTACATAAGAAAAACGAGTAGTATACTGCATTTCATTTTTCTTATCTTTCTTTTTCTAAATAAAAAGTATAAAACAATAATACTTAGTCTGCTGAAGATCTTACTAACTAGAAAATTAGGACTCTACTTTTGACCAGATGTATGTCTTAGAAGAGTCAAATTTCTGCATAATTTAGACAGAAAATTGGCAGGGAATGGCTGCTCAATCTAATTTCAGCAGAATTAGTATTCAGCCACCTGAATTTTTGGCAGCATTCCAATGTTTATCCAAAGCAATAAGTAGAAAGAAAATAAAAGAGAATTGACAATCATGCCTAAACAAGTTAGTTTCTCTACCTCTACCCTCTCCAGCACATATACATATATGTAGGTACATGCAAACATGCACGATTTTAAAAATGAGTGAATAATTTCAAAAGTACATTTCATGGCTTTGCATTCTTCATTTTAATGCAAATCAACTGCAGATAGAACACAGGAACCCATCCCTTTTCAAAGTACAAAGAACCCTATAACAGTAAGCTGACTCAAACTTGACTTACGAAGGGGTAGTAATTTGTTTTTAAATCACTCGTCCTCCATTTAAGCAAATCGGTTACACGAATTCTTGAATATCTTTGCTAATAGATGGGAGTGATAGTTATGGTCATTCCAAATTCATTAGTAAATGCTTTGAAATGTATACTAATAAAAAGCTGAAAATTCATACAACTAATTTTTGCTTACTTTTAGCTCTACCTAGACTTTATTTAGCTGGCACAGAGGTGAACAAAGCCAAAAGGCACAAATCATGCATTTAATGTTTACTGAATACCTACCACCTGTGTGCCTTGAACTTAGAGAAAACAAAAAAATATTTATTCTTCAAACCCATGTTATCTTGTGTCTAGTGGTATCCAAATCCGGTGGTTCTCAAGCATCCCCGGCAGCTAGCACGGAACTGGCAAGGATAATGAAGCATGGTACAAGGCCTAAAATCCATGTGAAAAAGTGGGCAAGAAAGGGGTTTCTATTCAGTAAATGTCTGTTGTATATTTACTTATTACTTGCTGGGTATTAAGAATTGAAATATCAAAAAAATCCTCAAATGTTTATACACAAGAAACTTACAAACTAGGAAACCAAACATGTTACCTAAAATGTGGTAGTTTGCAATAACAAGGAATACGAGAGTGATAAGCCACCTGAGAAATAAATTTTATGAGCAGCAATTTCCAATAGAAATATATTGGGTTGTCAGAAAAGTCATGACGTATTTTTTCTATGCAAAAATATATCATGACTTTTCCGATGACTCATTAATACAAATCACTTAGTGTAATTTTAGACCGTTCAGTGGCCACATTAAATATTAATTTTAATAGCATATTTAACTTAATGTATCAAAAATATTATTTTAGCATGTAATCAATGTAAGAATTGTTAAAAAGGTACTTCCTTGGGGCCAGCAGGTGGCATGGTAGTTGAGGGCACTGGACTCCCACATGGCAGACCACAGTTCGAGTTCCAGACCTGGCAGTTTGCTTTCTCACTTTCCCTCTCTCTCTCTCTCTCTCTCTCTCTCTCTGGTTGAACTAAAATGAATGAATGAATAAATAAATAAATAAATTTAAAGAAAAGATACTTCCTTTTCATACTAAGATTTTGAGATCTGGGGTGTATTCTATTACACTTCAAATTCAGATGCTATATTTTCTTTTTTAAATATTTATTTATTTTATTTTATATTATTGTTATTTTTTTTAATTTGACCAGAGAGAGACAGAAAGACAAGGAAAATGAGAAAGCAAGCCACCAGGTCTAGGACTCAAACTGCAGTCAGCCATGTGGGAGTTCAGCGCCTTAACCACCACACCACAAGCTAGCCCCTATAGATGCTACATTTTCATTGGAAATATTTGATCTTTATGTAGGTTTAATGAAAATTTACAGCTGAAAAGTAGATTCAGGCCTGCTGCAGTGGTGCAGAGGTAATACAATACTCCACGATGCTGAACCCGCATGGAAAGACCCTAGGCTCATGTCCTGAGGTCTCTCTGTACATTCTGGCACACATACGATCTGGGCTGGCTGTGGCTGGGAGTGGATCACAGCATGTAGACCCTTTGAACGGTACCTGTTTCACTGAAGCATGATACAAGGTCTGCAAGCCATGTGGAAAAGGGTGGTAAAAAAGGAGCTTCCCTTCAGTAAGTGTATGCTGTATATTTATTTACTATGTGCTGGGTGCTAAGTGCTAAGAATTCATATTCTTTCTCTCTCTTTGTCATGGAAGAAATAAACTTTGAAAAGGAAAAGCAGACCCACATACCCAAGATATCACAAAATATTTAAGGTTTTTCAATTATGAATAAATTATTAGTTAAAATAAAAAAAGAAACCTGTCCCTTGGTCAGATGAGCACATTTCAGATGCGCTACTGACACGTGTGGCTGGTGGGTGCCATGCTGGATGCTCAGGACCAGAATTCTATCAGGACAAATTCGAGAATTCTATTAGACATATAGGAGATTAGGAGAAAATTTTGAGGTCTGGATCAAGAGGTAACAGGGAGGCAGGACAACAAAAAAGATTAAATATGTGAGTCATTATGTACAATTAAAAGAAAACTAGGGCAGGTCAGTGGTGGCATGGTGGTTAAGGCAGCTAGATCCCACATGCTGTCGTGATGTTTGAGTCCCAGACATGGCAGCTTGAAAACATGTTGAGTATATGTGCATGGATGCCTAAAATGCCAAGAGGAGAATAAAGAAAGGATTGCAATGTGGCTATTCCCCTGTCAGCAGTGCTTGCTTGCTTGCTTGCTCGCTCGCTCACTCTCTCTGTCTCTCTCTCTGTCTATCTCTCTCTGGTGAGCCGACTTATGCCCTATATCAGATTTAAAAAGAAAAGAAAACAAACAAACAAACAAAATTAGGGCAGCAGTATCAGAGATAATTAAAATAAATAAATAAATAAAAGTTTAGAGAGAAAATAGGCCAAGAAGGAATTAACATTCATTAGTTGCTTACGGTGTACTGAGTACTGAGAATGGGACACTTGGGATAGAGAGATACAGAAAGCTGGTATTCTAGAAATGCAATCTGTGGCCTCCTAAGCAGTGGTGAATTAGGTTTCATAAAGAATAGATTTGGGGGTTGGCAGGTGTCATGGTGGTTGGGGTATTGGACTACCACATAGCTGACCATGGTTTGAGCTCCAGACCTGGCAGCTTGCTTTTTCACTGTCCCTCTCTCTGATCAAATTTTACAAAGTTAATAATGATAAATAAAAATAATTCTTAAAAAAAGAGTAGAGTTCATATATTCTATTCATGTGCCCATTTCTCCAGTTAGTGAACTTTAGTCCACTCTGATTGCCATAAAGCAGTATAAAGCAATGGTTAAGGATGTGGGCTCAAAGTCACATGGCTTGACTTCAAACCTTGCCTTTATCACTTCCTAGCTCTGTGAACTTGAGGAGGTATCTAAGCTTCATCTGGAAATGGGGATAAGAACAGCATCTACATTATGGGATTCATGTGAGCATTTCATTTGTTAATGCTACCGAAGCACTTACGGGTTTGATGCCTATTACGTGTGTAGATTCTAATAAATGGTGGCTATTATAATTAATGCTACAGCCCAGATCTTTTATCATCTCTTGCCTGGATTACTAAAATGAATACTAACTGGTCTTCTGGTTTCCAGTTTCTTGCTACCACCAATCTCTCATCTATCAACTCTGCCATTAGAATTGTCTTTTTTTGCTTAAAAACCTTTGATGGCTTTTGTTAGTCTGCTTTTTGCAATACAATTCTTCATATCATCTTTGGTGTAAAAGAAGGGTGAAAATTTACAGCACTGAATGTCCTCCTTACTAAATAAGACTTTTTTTTAAAAGAAGAAACTTAGAACATATCTTAAACAACTCTCTGTTTAGAGAGTGATCTTCAGTTTTCATCTCACAGAACACAAAGAGTAGGAGTCCTGGGAATCAGATTGACCTGGATTAGAATATTGATCCTGGCATGTAGTAACTCAACAACTTTAGGTAAAACACTTAACTTCCTTGAATTTTTGTTTTCTTCTCTAATATACAGTCTTCAGGCTTGGTGTGGAAACTCTAATATTCCCTAAGTATAGAAGGTACTTGGTAGTTAGCCTCATTCCTTTTCTCATCTATGAATAAGAGATCCGTGTTTACATTGTTTTTCCTCTTAGCCTGTGAGTCTCTTCAGGGTAGGAACTTGACTGCCTCATCCTGAAGCTCTAATATATATTCCGCTGCCTGAGACATGGTTTTACAGGAATCTGTAAGAACATCTCACAGTACTGCTACCCTCATGAAGCAGTATCATATACATATGTAAATACACTTAAGAAATGTTTTTGCTGAAAGAGAAATATTATAAATTTCAGCTAAAAAAAAAAAACCCTTAAGCTACCAAAGATAAGCCCTATAAATATGTCAGTGAAATTTAATTAAAGCAGATGGGCTAAAATATATATTTGATAAAATATTTACCTCAAGTATCTTTTCAGATAAGAAATATTTATATACTCATTCTATGTGGGAAGCCCTACTGAAAACTACAAAAGGCAATTTATGTATCATCATGGATGACTGCTAGATTGACTCTCCTTTTTCCTGCCTCTCATAGAGAGATTTCTTCCAAATCAGACTTATAAGTTATAATAACATAACTAATAGAACATTATAGAACTTAATAAAAATGTCAACCTGTCACCTCTTGAAATATAACTGAAGTGGAGCCACATGGTGTGACTGCACTCGTGAAGCAAGAAATTGACCTCAGCACAAATATTTCTGACTCCTTGAAGCTGTACTGAATTTGACACTTTTGGGGGAAATGACAAGAAATAACTGAAATGGACCTATTAAAAACAAAAAAAAAATGTTCCAAAGTAAAATCTTACTTAATTTAAGAAAGTAGGAACCTAAATGCCAGATTCCAACACAGATGGGTCCTTCCCTCCATTGCTTACATATATGCTCAATTTTCTCTTTTACAAAACACCCATGATTGCAAAAGCCCAGCCACCACACACT
>NW_006159757.1:6173808-6201560 GCF_000334495.1 Tupaia belangeri chinensis
TTTCACTTTTTCTCAATGATGCTACCCAGCTCAAGCAAATACTTCATTATATTGAGTGATTCCTTGAAAACTTAGTATTTCCCAGGCCTAGAAAAAGTCCAGTGGGGAAAATATTTCAGCCAGTGGAGCAGGAAGGATACCCATGACAATCAGAATACAGCGAAGCAATGGTGCTAACAAAACTGAGGAGGGGCAGTTCATCTTTTGCCAAAGTGCAAATTTACCTCAATTACTTCATTTCACCACTACTTACTTTTCACCTCTCCACTATCTGACCTGCCCCAGCCATTCACTTGAAATGTTTTCCACATGGCAATTTGCAAAATGCTTTCTGCATGGCAATTTGTCCTCTTTTCTAATTACAAATAATTCTCACTCTGTTTGACCTCTACCTTGCAATTACTGATCACTTTTCCTCTTTTCTGCAACTCTCTCAGGGGCCAGCAGGTGTCATACTGGTTAAGGTGTTAGACTCTCACAGAGCTGACCACAGTTCACATCCTGGAAATGGCAGCTTGCATTCTCACTTTCTCTCTTTCTCTCTGGTGAGCATGCAGGCCCTACAGCAAATTTTAAAATAATAATAAATACAATTAAAGAAACAATTCTTTTTAAAAATTCTTTAATTATATTTATTTAAAGTTTGATTCAACAAATATTTACTGTATGTCTGTTCAATACTAAGCAGGAAAGGAAGTATTGAAAAGATATTGCACCTGTCAATGAGTCCTGTCTGCAGCAAACATAATCAATCTAGTGGATTAAGCCTCTAAAAGCTCTCCCAATGGGAATTTCTCATTCTGCCTGATAAGTACAATGAATGCTTCACCCTCAGCTTGTTATCTGTGACTCTTTATAATATGGTTCTAACTTCACTTTCACTCTTTTCTTCCTTAACTTTCCTCTATTCCAGCAGTACTTAACTAATAGGCTGTTATTTCTTTGTGGGAGGGGCGGGTAGGGGTAGGGTGAGCTACAGGGCATGTGTGCTTTCCAGAAAGACAAAGAGAATGAAAGAGAGAGAAAAAAGAGAGAGGGAGAGAAGTAGAAAGCATTTCTACAAAGGAAAAGTCACACTGCAATCCCATCTCTTCTATTTCTCCTCTTTTTAGACACACATATACAGATGCCTGGTATGTGTCTCTAGCCTCTGGGTCTAGGACTTCAACTGTGCAGTGGTCATGTGGGATCCAGCTGCCTTAACCACCAGATGACAGGGCTGGTTGAAGTCTTCCATTTCTATGATTCTGGTGATATTGTTTCTGGAATACTTTTCTCCCTACATGTGCTTCTTGAAATCAGATCTACTTTACAAGAACTATCTCAAATAATTCCCTTCGTGGGGACCAGCAGCTTGCCTAATGGTTATGTCACTGGACTCCCCACATAGCTGAACGCTGTTCGAGTCCCAGACCCAGGAGCTTCAAACTCAAGCCCAACATTGTGCATGCGTGTCCCAAGAGGAGAATGGAGGAGAAGAGATTGCAGTGTGACCATCGCCCACTAGGGGGTGATTTCTTGCCTTCTCTCTGTCTCTCCAGTGAGCACACACGCCCTATAGCAAAAATCGCTTTAAAAATAAAATAATGGTACGAGCAGAGGGCATAATGCTTATATTGCTGGACTCCCACATAGTCAACCACAGTTCGAGTCCCGGATCCAGTGGCTTAAACTCATGCCAGGCGTATATTTCATGTGTGCCCAGAATCCCGAGTGGAGAAAGGGGGAGAAGGGATTGCAGTGTGGCCATCTCCCCTGGGGGCTGATTTCTCACTTTCTGTCCCTCTGGTGAGCGCACGCACCCTATGGAAAAAAAAAAAATTTCTCTCTTAAAAAAAAAAAATAATAACAATAATTCCCTTCATGAATGCTGTTCCCAGTCTGACTTGAGCTCTTCATTCTTTTCTGTAGCAGTTCCTAACATTTTGAGAACACTTGTGCTTATTATGTTTTATATGCAATTATTTGAGTTATTCAGGATTAATATACTGCAAACTCATCAAAGATATGGACTGTGTCTTGTCATCTTTGTCTTCTGAACTTTGCCATTTAAATATATAACTATTCATGTAACACTTATTATACACATGGGATCATGCTAAAATATAGTGGGTTTTCAAATAAAAATTACACTTCATTTAGTATAGATCAAATCATTTGATATTTTCTTGATAAGAAATGTATGAGAAGTAGATGTTTTCAAACAGCATATGTCTAAAATGTCCCTACTCTAGCCTATGACCTGACAGTTTGGCTGAATATAGAATTTAATGGTGGAATGACTTCATTTGAAGTTCTGATGGCATGTACTACTTACTGTCTTTTTTCCCTGCTGCCCCTTCAGACTCTATCATAAATTGCAATTGCTTATATGTGACCTCTAAGTATATATAACTTTCTCTAAATTGCTGATATCTTCTATTTTCATAATAATGTGGCTTGGTGTAGGTTTTTTTTTTGGAGGTTTTTTCACTATAGGGCGCGTGCACTCACCAGACAGACAGAGAGAGACATAGAGACAGAAAGTGAGAAATCACCCCCCAGAGGGGATGGTCACGCCGCAATCCCTTCTCCTCCATTCTCCTCTTGGGATCTTGGGCACGCATGCACACGCGCCTGGCGTGAGTTTTAAGCCACCGGGTCTGGGACGCGAACCGCGGTCGACTACGTGGAAGTCCAGCGACATAGCCATTACACTAACTGCTGGTTCCCTGGTGTAGGTTTTTAAGTCATTCCTTGGATAGGTATCTTTTTGGCTCTTTTAATAAGGAGATTTTTAGATGATAGTTTATTTTCCTTTAGTTTCATTGTTCTCTCTTTCCTGGAACTCCTTATAGAGAGTTATAGGCCTCATAATTAATTCTGAAGTTTACTTGCTTTTTTCCTCTCATTTTTCTCCTTTTTAAAAAAATATTTATTTAATTTTGTTTATTATTATCATTTTTCAGTTTGACTGGAGGGGGAAAGAGAGAGAGAGAGAGAGAGAGAGAGAGAGAGAGAAAGCAAGCCACCAGGTTTGGGGCTTGAATCACAGTTGGCCATGTGGGAGTCCAGCACCTTAACAACCACGTCACCTGCCAGCCTCTCATTTTTCTCCTTTTAAACTGTTTAGATTTCCTTGAATTTATCTTAAAATTCCTCTGTAGAACTTATTCTTTTGGCTATTATTATTATTTTTTAAAATTTCCAATGTGTTCTTGCTTTTTGTTCTCTTTGACAGTTTCTGTTCTCACTGCGTGTGCTTGTGGTGATATGTGTGTTAGGTGTGAGCAAAGTTTTCTATTTCCTGCATTGTCTCTATTTCTGAGGTTTCTGGTGTCTGTTTTTCATACTGGATACTTTTCATGTCTGGTAGTTGCTGGCAACTGAAATGTGAGCCACCAGAACCTCTGTAAGGCACAGCGGGACTTTGGTGACTAGGGGCTTCATTGTGTGATAATCTCTCTTTTTTTTAAAAGAATTATTTCATTTAACTTTATTTATTTATATAAATTTGACCAGAGAGGGATAGAGTGAGAGAGAGAGAAAGTAAGAAAGCAAGCCACCAGGTCCGAGACTCAAACTGCTGTCGGCCATGCAGGAATCCAGCACCCTTAACCACCGTGCCACCTGCCGGCCCTGAGATAATCTAACTCTAAAATGTTATCATCAGTAGGACTTCCCCTTGGACAGCTAGTTTTTTCAGAGAATTTCCCCCAATTTCCTGCAAAGTAGGATACTGACAGAGAAGGATGAAGTCTCACCTTTCAGGACACAGACTTTCATTGAAACTCCATTTTTAGTATTGAGCCCTAAATTCTGTCCCTGCTATGTTTTGCTCACTCATTTCTGACAAGAAACAAACAAATGAACAAATAAAAAAACAAATTTAGATACAAACATATCTTCTACATCTCTGCCTTCTGGAATTCCTGATGACTTCAATTCCTGAAGCTTTCTGGGGATCAAGCAGCCTGTCTGTCATTAGTATTCTCTTCTGAAGGCTAGGTGGTTTTAGCTTCCTCCACAAGTCAGTGACCGCTTTCCATTTCTTCCCTTGCTCTCTTGTCCCAATAGTTTTACATATTTTTAGTACTCCCTTGAGACTGCAGTGAGGTTTAGGAAGAAGTACAAATGAACTTGTGGTGTCAATCCACTATGTTTAAACAGAAACCTCAACTCCTTCAAGATTTAGGATCCACTGTGTCTGAGGTTAGTTACTGATCAACTGGTAGCCTCTTTTAACACTTAGCATTTGGCAATTTCATTCTTCTCATGAGTTTAGCTAACACTATAATGCTGCAGATTCCTAAATCTTTATCTTCACTTCTTTCTTCCTCTTTTATCTCAGTTTTATTTTCTTTGATTTCTTACTTGGCTTCTGGACTTGAATATTTTACTATCATTTCTAATTCAACAGGTCAAATTAGTCTTATAATTTCTCTGTCAAAAGCAGCTCACACAGTTTTCATTCTGAGGCCCTCCCATTCTCTCAGTCATCAAGAGGCAAAATTTTTCACTCTTTCCCATTCACCATCCATTTTCCCCTCTTCCCCATTCCCCATCCATATCCAGTCACTAAGTAAGTGTTACTGATTTTCCCTTTAAGAATCTCCTATAATCACCATTTTCTGTATTCCATTTATCATTCTAGACTAGATCCTCACATTATTCCTAAACTATAATATGTGGGGTCTTCAAAAGTTCATGCAAGATGAGTATTATGAAAAAGCTATGCATGAATTTCAATTTTTGTTTTTTTGCACCAAAACTCTTACTGACCTGTTATGTCTCAGCAGGATCTAGGTTGAAGCACTATGAAGGTTAAGTATCAATTTGAAAATAGCCCCTGTCAGAATTACATATGACCCAGTAATCCCATTCCTTGGTATTTATCTAAAGAACAGGAAAGCATTCAGTCGAAGGAATACTTGTAGTACTTCCATGTTTATCACAGCATTATTTGTAATCATGAAGACAGGGAACCAACCTAGATGCCCAAGAACTGATGAGTGCGTTGAAAAGGTGTGGCACATATACACTATAAGGGACAAGGACACACTATCATTAGTCTCAAAGTGGTTGACTATGGAAGACCTATTGCTAAGTGAAGTAAGCCAAACTTCAAAAAACACTATATATTTCTGCTCGATATACACTGAAAATCTGCACTCTATGGCAGAAATTGAAAGATCAGAAAATATAATATTAAGAAGGTAAGTGTAGATATCAGAGTCTGTAGGGGAGGGGAGGAGATGGTAAAGGGTAGGTAGGAGGGGCAAAGGGAAAAAACACTTAACAGATCCAAGACTGTAAAATTCTCTACTGAAAATGAACTACATGGTAATATCCTTGATTTGTCAAAAATAAATTAAAAGAAAAATACAGCCCTGTCAGGGCAACATAAATTCTGCTAAAATTGAAAAAAATAAATCCTTAAAAAAATGAAATAGCAAACATTTAATTTCAGAAAAACAGAAAACTAAGTCATGACTTTTCTGATGATTTAATATATGAAAAAAAATCACCAAGAAAATGCAAATTAAAACAAGATACCACTACACACTTATTAGAATGGCCAAACTTTGGAACATGGACAACATCAAATGCTGGCAAGGATGTAGAGCAACAGGAACACTCATTCAATGCAAAATGGTACAGCACTCTAGCTGTACCATTAAGAAAAAATGAAGTGGGGAAACAGCAGCACCAGATCTGAGATGGTAGCCAGCAGGGGGCTGATGAAGGAGCTTGAAGAAATCTGCAAATGTGGAATGAAAAACTTCCATAACATCCAGGTTGATAAAAGTAACTTACTTAATTGGCAGGGGCTTATTGTTCCTGACAGAATCGAAATAAACTCTCCAGCAGAATGCCCATTCAAACCAACAAAGATTGCATTTTAAACAAAGATCTTTCACCGGAACATTGATGAAAGAGGGCAGGTCTGTCTGCCATAATTAGTGCTGAAAAGTGGAAGCTAGCAACCAAAACCAACCAAGTAATCCAGTCCCTCATAATACTGGTGAAGGACCCCCAACCCGGGCACTCCCTCCAGGCTGATCTAACTGAAAAATACTCCAAGGGTGACCAGCAGATGGCATAATGATTACGTCACTGGACTCCCATATACCCAACCACAGTTGAAGTCTTGAACCCTGTGGCTTAAAACTGATGCCGTGTGTGTGTGTGTGCATGCCCAAAATGCCAAGAGGAGAAGGGACTGCAGCGTGGCCATTGCCCTGGGGAGGGAGAGGGCATTTCTCACTTTCTGTCTCTCTGGCAAGCACATGTACCTTAAGGCAAAAATGTCTTTAAGAAAAAAAAAAAACTCTAAGGATCATAAAGCATTCTATAAGAATGCTGAAGAGTTTACAAAGAAATATGGGGAAAAGCAACCTGTGGACTAAAATTTGTCATGACTGATTCCAGCAAGTGTGAGCAGAGACCCTGAGTAGCAGTGCATTCAGACATCCCACAAAACAGGACTCTGGAAAATGAAGACATGTGCTACTCCTGGCGTTCACTTGTGGTGGTAGTTATTAACTTTCTACAGTTTTCTTAATCAAAAGTAGAATAGGTAACCTGTAAAGAAAGGATTAAAAATTAAAGATATTCGAAAAAGAAAGAAAAGTCTATTAATAAAATAATGCAGAAGTCCTACCTGTTCTGTGCAGCTTTTCCTGATATGCCAATCCACAGAAATCTCTACTTTTTCTCAGCTCTAAAATAACTTGCTGACATTTGATCCTTAATCATATAATGCTTTAAACTTACAGAAATTCTCTTGTCTTATCTTCCCAACTAGAAGCTCTCAGGATGACATTTTGAATCTTTTGATAAGACTCCCCACAATGCCTGGTAAATTACTTAAAAAAAAAAAAAAGGAATTTTCTTTTTACAAAGGAATTTCAACTACGCAAAAATTGCTTTACTTCAGGAAAATAATGTAATTTATAGTGTTTCATTCCTGAAATCTTCAAAGAAAGGGACACTTAACTAACTTCCTGTTTGCAGAATCCATCTTACTTGGTTGCCTTCTGTTTGGGTTTATTTGTCACTTCAATATCCTGGTTAGAATCACATCATCTCTCTAATATATAACGACCACACTAGTCCAATCCATCATCATCTCTCTCCTGGATTATCCCCAAAGCCTCTCACTAGGTCTTGCTCCTACCATCCTTATGCCTTACAGTTGGCAGCTAGAGTGAGATTCAAGATCATTTCACTCCTTCAGTGCAGAGTTTCCTAAGGATTCCCATCTCACAATACTATCTCAAGCCCTTATCGTGATCTATAAACACTCTCCCTGCTAGTCTTTATCTTCTTCCTCTCACTCATTCAGGTTCAGTCACACTGGTCTCCTCCTGTTCCTCAAATCAATGAAACACATTCTAGCCTCCAGGCCTTTGAACTCTGTTTGGAACATCCTTCCACTGTGTGCACCATGGCTTTTCCCTTATTTCCTTTACATCCTTATTTCTCACTTATCAGAGAGACTTGTCCTCAATAATCTGTCTAAAATGGTAATCCCTATTGCCCTCGGGCCTTCTACATAGCTTTATTTTTCTTCTTAGTACTTGTCACTTGATATTAATATTTATTGTTTTATGCATGTTTTTCCTCTCTAGAACATAAGCTTCATTACAGTACAGACTGTGGTTTTGTTCACTCATGTATTACCAACTCCTAGGACAATGCCTGTCTCATAGTAGGGGCTCAATTAATATTTTGAAGATGAATGAATAGGACAGTTAGTAAACTGTTATGAATGTTTAATAGCCATTATTACTTATCACAAAAAGGCCATAGTTCTTTACAATATTAAAAGAATAAAAGGAAATGAAAGAGAAATGGCTACTGCATTTCTTTGAGCCAAAGATGTTATCAATTATAAGACACAGTTATTTTATGTACCATTTAGAGAAAAACCCTGCCAAATAAATAATGACAATGTACTTCTATGACATAAATTCTATTTATGAATTTAAACAAGCTGTTCTAGACTACTTAGATTTTAATATATTACTCATCCATATAGTAAAAGAAAAGTGAAATAAGTTGGTTAAGGTTAACTCTAAAACATTTACTTTCATTATCTAATTCTTCGGAATTATTTCTGAATCCTGAGTTGTCAGAATTCATGCTTTACCACATGCTATCAATCTCTGTGCCATCAAGCACGTTAGAAAGAGCATTTTTGTACTCAATGAGCTTCTCTGAGAAGTTCTTACAAGCCACTGACACTCATTCTGCAAGTTCTGGTGCATGTGTGTGGGTGATGACAACTGTGTCATGACAGCTGCCAAGCAGTGACTGTAAGATGTATCTGGATTTCAGAAATGCTAAAATAGGTGGGAAATGTGTATCTCAGAACCCATCAAACATGTTTTTCCCCCAATATACTATATAATAGTCAGAGAATAGTCTTTTTCTTTTTTTTTTTTGGAGAGGTTTTCGCTATAGGGCGCGTGCGCTCGCCAGACAGACAGAGAGAGACATAGAGACAGAAAGCGAGAAATCACCCCCCAGAGGGGATGGTCACGCCGCAATCCCTTCTCCTCCATTCTCCTCTTGGGATCTTGGGCACGCACGCACACGCGCCCGGCGTGAGATTTAAGCCACCGGGTCCGAGACGCGAACTGCGGTCGACTACGTGGGAGTCCAGCGACATAGCCATTACGCTAACTGCTGGTTCCCAATCAGAGAATAGTCTTAAGATGTTCTCTATTATTTCAGTTTATACTAATATTCACTTTATATATAATTTTTACTTTTCTTTTTCTCTCGTGTTGAAGATTATAATAGAAAATCATTTCAATAGACTCCAAAAGATAGCACGGGGGTGGGGGGGGAAGGGACCAGCAGATAGCATAATGGTTATGTTGCTGGATTCCCATGTAGTTGATAGTGGCTCAAGTTTCAGACCTGATGGCCTAAAACTCATGCCAGGCACATGTGCAGCTTGTGTGCGTGCCCACCCAAAATCACGAGAGGAGATGAGATTGCCATGTGGCCATCCCCGCTATGGAGTGGAGAGGTGATTTCTTCTTTTCTGTCACATGCCCTATAGCAAAAATCTCTCTTAAAAAAAAAAAAAAAAAGATAGCACTGGGGTGTGTCCATATAAATACTGAGAGAATTTTTACTATCTCTTTATCACTATGAATAATGTCCTACTTTCCTTTCTACTTGGATTTGGGGAGGAAGTGTGAAGAAAAAGGGAATGTAGCACAGAAACTCCCTTGAAAGTGCTTGACCACTAGAAAAGTTACTTTTCTATTTTTTAAAGAATGATTTTATTGGGACCAGCAGTTAGCATAACGGCTATGTCGCTGAACTCCCATATAGTCAACCACAGTTCGAGTCCTGGACCCAGTGGCTTAAACTCACGCCAGGCGCGTGTGTGTATGTGCCCAAGATCCCAAAGGGAGAATGGAGGACAAGAGATTGTGGTGTGGCCATCCCCGCTCTGGGATGATTTCTTGCTTTTTGTCTCTGTCTTTCTGGCGAGCTCACGTGCCCTATAGCAAAAACCTCTCAAAAAAAAAAAAAGAATGATTTTATTTAACTTCATTTATTTATTTCAATTTGACCAGAGAGAGAGAGAGAGTGAGTGAGTGAGTGAGTGAGTGAGAGAGAGAGAGAGAAAGTGAGAAAGCAAGCCGCCAGATCTGGGACTTGAACCACGGTCAGCCATGTGGGAATCCAGCGCCTTTAACCACCACGCCACCTGCAGGCCATAGAAAAGTCACTTTCTGCCGCAGATCTGCTCTCCAGTGGCCTAAGTAAGGTTTCATCAAAGACAGCATCAGAGCTTGAAATGCATTACTTGGCTCTACACTGGATAGAGCTGTTACTTAGGTGGCCATGATGAGATGAACTCTATCCACTGTGAGCCTTTGATCTGGAATTTATTTATGTAACCATTTAAATTTTCAATTAAATGACATTTTAAAAAGCAAAATACCATAGTGTTTGTGGTCTTAGAATCTTGGTGTACATTTTAAGTACTAACGTCTCAAAAGACATGAAATATGTGTAATCTTGAAGAGAATGCAATACCTACTTATTTTAGAGTAATTTCTTTTTTTTTTTTTTTTGGTTTGTTTTCCATTACCACCATTTTTTCAAACAGTAGGGCTGTCAAATTCAAACTAAGGATTTTTTAAAAAGAATTTTTAAAAATTGTATTATAAATTAAATTAAATTTAAATTTATTTATTTATTTATTTATTTAAATTTTAGCAGAGAGAGACAAAGTGAGAGAGAGAGAGAGAGAGAGAGAGGGAGAGGGAGAGGGAGAAACTACCTGCTGGCCCCCAAACTAAGGATATAAGTATAATTGGGTTTCCTTCCAGTTTGCTCATTTACTATTAAGTGGAATATAAATCAACATCAATTAAATATTTGTATATTGAGCTAAGAATGAGGTTAATACCACTAGTCTTTACATTTGTGATTAAAGTTATAGAATATAAAAATGTTTTTGTTTTCTTGGCGATTCTGGTTGTACATTTAAAACACATAAACGCAGACTCCATCAGTCTCTCTCCTCTCAGCCCTTTTCTTTCTCTTTCTCTTTCTCTTTCTCTCTCTCAATTTTTGGACGCTGGCTGCAAAAAATATTTACTTAGTCCTTCCGAAGCTATTTGATGGAAGATGGACTAGCTAAGATGCCATTCTCTCCAGCAGACTGAATGCAAGCTTGGCCAGCACTTTCAATCTTCAATGAGGTTTTTGTGTTTTCTAAAGGGGGGGGGTATCAACACAGGTGAAAATTGATACTACTCCTTAGTGCACAGATCTATTTCTTATACTATTTTAAATAGGATCAATTGTTACACTGACTGATTAGGTAATTCTTCCTTTCCAAGAATGCAAAGACACGGTGGGAAGGGGAAGGTAGGAAATATGGGGTTGATAGAAAAATGAGATAAAAAAGAAAAACAAGTACCAGAATAAAATTGCAGCGATCTACATGTTCATCTTGTTCTACTTTGTAAAAATTTATTATACTTCCAGTATTGAATATGCCTGCAGTTAAATTTCTCAGACTTTTTTTTCCCCAAAAAATAACTGAAACAAAAATCCACAAAGGATGTTTTCATTTTTGCATCTTTACGCAGGGTAATAATTTTCTTGAATAACAAATATATTGTGGTGTCACATTTGTATTACCTTATGCTCCTCTAAGGCCTAGAAAACATTTCCATGATTTGACCTGCCCACCTACTAAACAATCCACCTACTCTTTTATCTTACCCCCCATCCCCACTCCCACCAAAGATATCTGAGGAGACAAAACCTGTTAAAATCATTTCTGCATATCCAGTACCTGACATAAGGTAATTGCCCATTATGTTTGTAGAACAAATGAAATAGACACTCATGTTAATACTCGTCACCTGATTGCCTAGAACTAGTTTACATAATCAACTTGCAGGACATATAATGCCATAATAATCTAAGATTTGGAAACATGGAACATTTTATCTAAGAAATCCATTTTGAAATCTTCAAGATTTTCTTTTCAGACCCTTTTATGAAAATCTGTGTTCTGTTTATCTATAAAAAATGGTGTCAGAAATGTAGCTCTACATTTAGGGGTCTCTCCCTATGGTCTACCAAATTTAAACTGTAGTTCTAAATTCTCTATGGAAAATTTACTCATGGTAGAAAAGTAAGGGATCTGTCTTAAATGAACTTCAGGCCAACAGGTAAATAAATATAAATATAAATATAAATATAGTCGACTTTTGGACATAGGCTGCAAAAAATATTCACAGTCATATATAATTCATATGACTGCAGGGTAATAGGCTATACCATACAGCCTAGGTGTGTAGAAAGTTATACCATCTAGGTTTGCGTAAATACACATTATCATGTTCACACAATGAAATCAGCTAATGACACATTTCTCAGTATCTGTCATAAGCAACATATGATAGTATGGCACTAAGAACTGTTGCCTTTTATTTTTTTTTTTTGAAGACAGATTTTTACTATAGGGTACATGCACTTGCCAGAGAGACAGAGAGAGAAAGTGAGAAATCGCCCCCTAGAGGTACAGTCACGTTTCAATCTCTTCTCCATTCTCCTCTTGGGATTTTGGGCACGCATGCACACGTGCCTGGCCTGAGTTTTAAGCCGCAGATCCAGCACTCAAAGCACAGATGACTATGTGGGAGTCCAGCAAAGTAACCACTATGCCATCTGCTGTTTCCTTCCATGAATTTTGAAGATCCTTTGTATAAAACCTGATCTGTTCCTGTGCCAACTTGGTATAAGAATACCTTGGTATAACAGGAAAAAAATGTACACTAGCACCAAGTCCATGGTGACCACAAAATTAATTATTTGAAATTACATTCTCAAATGCATTCTTATTCTTTGGGAATGCAGGACCATTTTTGGCCAAGTGGGGATTTAAAATGGCAACAACTATACTCAGGTCCTCTGTTCACTAGTGTTCTTGCATAAAGTCAGTTTAACTGAACTACTACGTAAAGTCCCCAGTAACTAAACAAAAGGAGGGGAGAACTTGTACTGTGGACTATTTAATATACTATATACAACTTCAGAAATATACTATGTACAATTACTTTTTGATGATTGTGTTAGATGATCAGAAAAATCTAATTATACTCCCTAATCTAGGAATAGGGTGGGAAAAGTCTGGCCTGGCATTTGACATCATCCATTAATAACCTATACAGATGACCAAGAATCAATTACAGGGACCAGCAGTTAGCGTAATGGCTATGTCGCTGGACTCCTACGCGGTTTGCGTCCCGGACCCAGTGGCTTAAACTCACACTGGGCGCGCGTGTGGGCGTGCGTGCCCAAGATCCCGAGAGGAGAATGGAGGAGAAGGGATTGCGGTGTGGCCATCTCCCTTGGGGGGTGATTTCTCGCTTTCTATCTCTCTGTCTCTCTCTCTCTGTCTGGTGAGCATACGCGCCCTATAGCAAAAACCTCTTAAAAAAAAAAGAATCAAATACATATAATTTGTGTGTATTTGTCCTTTTCCTTCCTTCCTACCCACCAACCTCCTACATAAATACACACCTTGCCTATGTAAATACTGGCCTTCTAGGGTTCCTTTTAGGCTGTGTCTTTCATACTTATACAGACATGTAAATTCTTAAACGTGCTCACTCTATTGTTCTTTTTTCTTGTCACATCTGGACACATGTTTACATCTTTCCTTTAGAACTGCTAAAAAAATTAGAATAAAGCCTGAGCTTTAAGTAAATATAAACAGTATTCTATACTTATTTATTGGTAACACACTGATTAAAGTAAATGGACTTATGATTTTTAAAAAGTAGAAAATACAGATAAGCAATGTGAGCATTAAAAAACATGTATAGGGACCACCAGATGGTGTAATGGTTACATCACTGGACTCCCACATAGTTAACCACAGTTCAAGTGGATCCAGCTACTTAAAACTCACACCAAGTGCATGTGCATGCGTGTCCAAAATCCTGAGGAAAAAAATGGAAAAGAAGGGACTGTGGCATGGCCATCCCCTTGGGGGGTGATTTCTCGCTTTCTGTCTCTGTGGTGGGTACACACATCCTATAGCAAAAAAACTCCTTTAAAAAAAAGTATAGTCCTAATATCCAGAGATACTACTTCCTTGTGTTTGTCTGAACTCACACAATCAATTCCCAGCAGGAAAAAACTGAATCAATGGGGCCAAGAGGTGGTGAAGTGGTTAAGGCACTCCCAAGTAGCTGACTACAGCTGGAGTCCCAGACCTGGGGACTTAAAAATCATGCCTGGTATATATGCAAGTGTCCAAAATCCCAGGAGAGACTAGAGGAGAAAGGATGGAGGCATGGCCAGTCCCCTGGGGACTGATTTCTCACTTTCTCTCTCACTGTCTCTGTTTCTGGAGAGCACATGTGCCCTATGGCAAAAACCTTTAAAAAAAAAAAAACTGAATTGATAGCAGTTACATAGATTCTGGAATTCTGTTATCAAAAACAGAAAAAAAAATTACTTCTCTTAATACAAATGAAGAGATTTTTTTTTGTTTTCTTTTTTGGAGAGGTTTTTTTCCTTATTGGGCACGTGTGCTCGCAAGAAAGACGGAGAGAGACAGAGAGACAGAAAGCGAAAAATCACTCCCCAGGGTAGATGGCCACGCCGCAATCCCTTCTCCTCCATTCTCCTCTCGGGATCTTGGGCACACACGCACACGTGCCCGGTGTGAGTTTAAGCCACCGGGTCCGGGACGCGAACTGCGGTTGACTACGTGAAAGTTCAGCAACATAGCCATTACGCTAACTGCTGGTCCCGAAGAGATTCTTCTAGTTTTACAGTAATCAATGGTAAGACTTGTCTCTGTATAAAATATTTTCTAATTTTTAGAAACTGAGATTGAGAGGCCAGCAGGTGGCATGGTGGTTGAGGAACTAAACTCCCACATGGCTGACTGTGGTTTGGATTCTGGACCTAGTGGCTTGCTTTCTCATTCTCTCTCTCTCATCTCATCTCTCTAGGTCAAATAAAAAAACAGTAATAGTAATAAAAATTATAAATAAAATTAAGTAATTCTTTAAAAAATGCTTAAAAAGAAATTAAGTCAGAGTGAAATATAAAGCAAACAAAATATCTGGAAGGCAGAAACCTTCCCAAATATAACTATGCATTTCAGAACAAATATTGTTACATTACATTCAAGTTTCTGAGAATTTTGCTTTGATATCAACTAGAGAGTAAATATTCTCTTCAACATGACATTTCTCTCTTTTTTTTCTTTTCCTTTTTTAATTTGCTAGAGGGTGTATGCCTTTATAAGAGAGAGGAAGACAGAGAGAGACGAAGTGAGAAAGCACCTCCTGAGTCGGGTGGCCACGATTCCCTCTCTTCAATTCTCCTCTTGGGATTTTGGTCACACACGCATCTTACCTGGCATGTTTTCCAAGCTGCCAGGTTCAGGACTCAAATTGTGTATCTGGCCATGTGGGATCCAGCTGCTTTAACCATCATGCCTCTGGGTGGGCCTCAGTGTGCCATTTCTAACAATATGGGTAAACACAAAACACTAACAAATAATTCTATTTTGGAAATGAAAATTTGTCACAAGCATACACCTTCAACTAGTGTTAGCTATTTTATGATACGCTTACCTCTTCACAGGTCAGCTGTTAATCAATCTCAGTATGCCAAAGCACAGTTCTCTGAACCTAAAAACAAAATCTACTACATGGTAACTATCTGCCAAAAAAATCTATTCCCTCTATCGGATAAGAGAAAGGGAGCCAGTCCTGGGCCTTTACCTACATAACTAGGTGGACAGAACTGACAGAAGAGACACGGGAATATGAAAGCCACTCACACTTGCTCTTATCTGTTCTAAATTGCCAACACAATAGTTCATGGTTATTAATTCAAGGGTAGTCACTGCCCAAGGAATGACATTCTTGAGCCAGCAGGCAGAATATGTTTAAATATGTTCTCTTGTTAAGAAATTAATAAAACCTATGATACAATTTGAAAAGATTTCCATAAATACATTTAAATGGCTTTTGGGGGGCTGGCAAGTGGCATGGTGGTTAAGGGTGCTGGACTCCCACATGGCTGACCAGGGTTTGAGTCCCGGACCTGGTGGTTTGCTTTCTCACTTTCTCCCTCTCTCTCTCTGTCCCTCTCTGGTCAAATTTAAATAAATAAATAAAGTTAAATAAAATAACTCTTTAAAAAAAATGGCTTTTGATACAAAAAATATGATGTAGAAAGTGCATTTATGTAACCTCACCAGTTACCTAAAGACACAATATAAAAGTAATTCTATTGCACTAGAACTATTTTAATTAGTTCCCTCAACAAATACTTAAATACTTCCTATGTGCCACTAAGTACTAGGCACTGGGACACAGCAATCAATAAAACAGACAAAAATATGTGTCCATGTGGAACTTATATTCCAGTGGAAATAGAACCGTAAGTGTAGTATCTATTTCTATAGTCCTTTTTCCTGTAGAGGGTCAAAGGTCTTTTTAAAAAATTATTTATTTATTATTAGTATGTTTTAACTTGTTATAGTCACTGGGGAGAGGGTGAGAAAGCAAGCTGCCAGGTTTGGGACTCAAACCGCAGTCAGCCATGTGGGAGTCCAGTGTCTTTAAATCAGTACTTTTACTCCCACCTTACCATCTAAAACCAAGTACAAATGGATGAGGTCTTGACTTAAAAAAAATTATTATTATTATCATTATTATTATTAATTTGCCATAGGACATGCATGCTCACCAGAGAGAGAGGGAGAGAAATGAGAAAGCAAGCTGCCAGGTCTGGGACTGGAATGGTAGTTGGCTTTATGGGAGTCCAGTACCTTAACCACCATGCCACCTTAACCTTTTGTTTTAAAATCAAATTTTTATCAGTCTCTTTTAAAATAAAACAATAGAGGCAGTCAAAAAATTCTTCATACAAAAATTCAACTCCAGAGAAAAAGGAGCAACAAATCTCCAGATATAGTGGAAGAAACATCTCTTCCCTGTGATTCTAAGGCAGTCTATACTTTTAAGCATTTCCCATTACTTTTGTAACTGCCCTGTTATTGTGAATAAAGAAAAAGAAACAATTCCTTTTCAAAAGGAAACCATTGCTATAAATGTTATTTTATTATCATAATTGTCTGGAGCAAGTTAAGTCGTACCTTATTAGATATATATATAACTACATATACTGATGTATTTAGTTTATACCACAATTTAACCAAAAGAGAGAGGGTTATACGATTTTTTTAGAGGTTTTTGCTTAAGGGTACATGCGTTCACTGAGGAGAGAGACAGAGATAGTGAGAGGGAAAGTGAGAATTACCATGGGAGGAGTTGTGGAGGGATGGCCATGTTGCAATCACTTCTCTTCCACTCTACTCCTAGGATCTAGGATCTTGAGCATACATGTATGTGCATCTGGTGTGAATTTCAAGCCACTGGGACCAGGAATCAAACCATGGTTGGCCATGTGGGAGTCCAGCAATGTAACTGTTACACCATGTGCTGGCCTGAGTTGTAAGATTTTTATAAAATAGAATCTAAAAAGATTCTAAACATTACCTGCTCTGAAAATACAGAACCATCACTTTGTAAATTAGTTGTTGGTCAACTCAGAAAAGATTTGATTCCACATAATCTAGACCAGACATTGAGAAACTGAGAATCAGATAAAAAACACAAAAAAGGACATTCTGGGAGTACTGGGGAAGGGAGACAAACAGAGGCAGAGTCGAAATTTTCTCTTTAACATTTTCATGGTTCTGAGCTAACATTTCTCAAAAATTTAAAGACAACTAGCAAAGATTACTTGAATGACTTCCAACCACCACCATGTTGAAAAATATTCAGAAGAACATATGGGGAAAGGAAAATACAAGTGCAGAAAGTTACATGGCCACTATGGATAAGCACAAACAAAATAATTTGTGCTCATTGTCTTCCTCTTTGCACACTTAACTATTTAAAACCACTTGAAATTAATTGTATCCTCATGGATTGAAAGTGAATATATGACATTAACTCGGGAAACTTTGACTCTTCACCAGTCCGAATGAGTGCCCCTCCACAGCACCAGTGTCTCACATCTTTATGACAGACCTGTTATCCCATTCAAGTGAAGCTATATACTTCTGCATCTATCCTCTCTCCCTCTGTATTATTTTCAATGGCAGGCCAGTTTTACTATTAGATGCTAAACATCTGGAATACTGCTATTAATAATATAGATGTACAGTTGAATCAACAAAAAAAATCCTTAACTGACAATTTTTTAAAAAAATTTTAATCACAATGTTAATATTTAAAAAGATATAGTTAGGTTCTTGCCACGTGTTAGAGGACCCTCCCTGCTTCAGGGTACAGCTCGCAGAAAGAAGAAGGTGGTACACAGAACAGCCTCAGCTGATGACAAAAAACTTCAGTTCTCTAAAAAAACTGGCTGTCAATAATATAGCTGGTATCGAAGAGGTGAACATGATTAAAGATGATGGGACAGTTATTCATTTCAACAATCCCAAAGTCCAAACTTCCCTCTCTGCTAATACCTTTGCAATCACTGGTCATGCAGAAGCCAAACCAATCACAGAAATGCTTCCTGGAATATTAAGTCAGCTTGGTGCAGACAGCTTAACAAGCCTTAGGAAATTAGCTGAACAGTTCCCATGGCAAGTCTTGGATAACAAAGCACCAAAACCAGAAGACATCGATGAAGAGGATGACGATGTTCCAGATCTTGTAGAAAATTTGATGAGGCATCAAAGAACGAAGCTAACTAAAATCTTTTCTGGTTTTGGAAGCTGGCATGGACTAGATTTAACAAATCAGTTATGTGGTTCCAAAGTTTTACAGACACGGAGAACATCACCTGATACTAGTTCAGTAATATAAATGTTTTGTATATTAATAATGCTGTTTGTTCAGCATTTTTTGGTCATTTGATTTTGCATTTTGCACTTCCTCCTAGGATCTATTCTTTTGGTCAAAATATGAAGTATTGGTGCAGCAAAAAAAAAAAAAAAAAAAAAAAAAAAAAATTATGATAGGAGATATTTAATTTACCCACTACTACAGAGCACCTGTTTTGTTGTTTTAAACTGCCAGAGAGCCAGTGTGCTCACCAGAAAGAGACAGAGACACAGAAAAAGAGAAGAAGAAAGCACCCTTGATGCCTCAACCCACACTAAAATCCCTTCTCTTCCATTTCTCTATCCTACTGGGATTCAGGGCACACACACAAATAAGCCTAGTGTGTTTCTCAAGCCACCACCTACCATAGGCCATCTCAAAAAGCAAGAGTTTTAAAAATACTACTTACTAATCTTAAACTTAACAGACAACTGAAATTTTAGATATAATGAGCTCAAATTCAGATTCTGAAAAAGAATTAATGAAGTAACTGTGTGAGTGGACAAATTGTAAAGACATATTTTGATTTTCAACTGACCAAAGTAACTACAAAGATGATAAAAGACCTTAGGTAGATGCGATTTTGAATCTACTTAACAGAAAATAACTCATGTATGTAGGCAGCAACCACTGCTCACATATAAACCATTAATATCACAGGCCCAGCTGCAGTTGCGCAGGTGGCAGGGCATTGCTTGGCAGGGCACTGCTGGAGCCACGTGGGTCTGTGATTGGACCCCAGGTCAACCTGAAATATACTGGGCATGTGTGCACCCATGATCCTGGCTAGCAGGAAGGCTGTGGAAGAGACAGCAGCATGACAAGAGCCCACTGACGGTGCCCATTTAAAAGAGACAGATCAAAACTTGATTTTAAAACAAAAGATTAAGAGCTCCCTCATTTGTATTTGATTTTAGATATGTAAGGTGGTAATAAAAACACTGATTTAAAGACCTTTGACCCTCCACAAGAAAAAGGACACAGAAATAGATACCACTCTCATTGTTTTGTCTATTTCCACTGGAATATAAGTTCCATGTGGACATCATGAAAGAACTACAATTCTAGTCAATTACACATTTATAAAGTTTAGAAATACAGTTTTCCTAAGGTTCACATGAAACATGTTAGATTGCCAGTATTAGTTAGTATCTTGATGGTCTCGTAAGGGTTAAAATATGGTACCCTATACTTCTGAACAAACCAATATTTAAAAGTATTTATACTGTTTGAACATTACTACTCTAGGGTATTTTTCATTCTTAAAAGAATAAGACAAGGTATCAGGAAACTAAACTGATACGATTACCCAAAAAGTAGAATCATTAGCAAACTGTAATTCTATCATCATCATTTTTTTAAAAATTTGACCAGACAGAGCGAGAAGGAAAGTGAAAAAACAAGCCACCAGTTCAAGGATGCAAACCGCAGTCAGCCATCTGGGAGTACAGGGCCTTAACCACCACTTCACCTGTCAGCCAAAGCAACCTGCAATTTCTAAACAGCTTATTTTTTTAATGGAAAATGAACACACCTTTATGCTATAATACAGTGAAACTAAGGTGACAACTTTAGAACTAGGGATTCTTCTCCAATTTTTAGAAAAGAATTATTTTATTTACGTTTTTATTAATCATTATTATTTTTAAATTTGATGAGAGAGAGAAAGAGAGAGAGAAAAAATGAGAACGCAAGCTGCCAGGTTCAAAACTTGAACAGTGGTTAGTCATGTGGTCGTCTAGCACTTTAACCATCATGATACCTGTTGGCCCCTCTTCTGCAAATTTTAAGATTTATTCCCCACTCGATCCTGCCCAAAAAACAGCAGATTTAAAAAATAATTTGTTCAGAGGCCAGCAGATGGTGTAGTGGCTAAGGTACTGGACTCCACATGACTGACTGCAGTTTGAGTCCCAGACCTGGTAGCTTGAAAATCACACAGGTGCCTATGAGTGCATCCCCAAAATCCAGAGAGGAGAATGGAGGAGAAGGGACTACAGCATGGCATTACCCCTGGGGGTGATTTCTCACTTTCTTCTCTCTGTCTCTCTCTCTCTCCCTTTAGTTTGCTTGCTCTCCAGCAAGCACATGTGCACTATGGCAAAAACTTAAAAAAAAAAAAAAAAAGTGAAACACATATGCGCTAGCACACACACACACACACACACACACACCTTGTTCACTTACAGGGTCACTACCAAGGCAGTGAACTCTTAACTTCTATCAAAAGAAATGGGTTTAGTGTTGAGAAAGGTTAAAGAGAAAATGGTACACATGCTCACATAAAGATGTGTAAATGACCTACACACTTGACTTCTATGTTTGTTATTGTTTGATAGCCAGATCGCTGGACTTAACAAGCAAAGCTCACAGGGAATTTCAAATTTCTAAATGAAAAAGGAAACTCAGATACTCACTAAGTCAAACCAGCTACATTACAAAACAAAAAGTTGACACTACTCATACATTCTTTTAAAATCAAAACATACCAACAGAGAACTGTTTTCTTCAGTGTTTTTGTACCAATATACATTCTCCTCAGGTTAGCATGAAATAAAACAAACTTAGTATGCTCTACTAAAAACAAAGCTTTGGCTTTCGATTTCTGCCTCTCACTTTCTTAAATACGCTGGCATCAAGTATAGGGTAGTAAATACTAAACACTAAGAATGACATATTCAAACATTCTCATGTTGATAGCAAAGACTTTAAATGTTTCTTTTAATGGCATCATGGTCCTCAAAAAGAATTTTGTTTTTATGAAATGACAGTCCAAATGCTGTCAACTGCACAGTTCAGATGTCCTAGTTTTGATGTTCCTATCTAATTTTACAAAATTCAAGTGTGCAATGTCCTTTGTACTTTGGAATGCTTTTTAAATTTTCATTCTGAAAATAAACAGTTTCTTTATTACTTCATATCAAATATTAGCTCTATACAATTTCTCATTCAAGATATTTTAGCCTTGATTTTTGTATAAAAAGCCCATCATGGGTGCAAAAATTTCAATTCTTTCTCCATTTCTTCCAATACAATGGATCATCAACTAAAGCAATACTATATAATTAATTTTAAAATCTGGAGACAAGACTCCATATTTCACCTGTATTTAAAGCAAGGAAGTACTCTTAAAAATTTTTTATCATCATGCATCAACTAATCTACTTAATTCGGATAAACACTACAGCAATTGGAAGGGGGAGAAGGTTTTTTTCTTTTTATACACCAAAAATAGTTATACTAACTTCAATAATAAATCCAGAAAAAAATCATTATGATCATTTTGAAATAGTTTAAACATAAAGACATAGCAAATATGGAAGAATAAAGATTAGCATTAGTCTTCATGCGAATAATATTACAAAATGCAGATATTCACCAAAGTTCCACTTCCACCCCAAAGTACACAAGGCTGTTTTCATGATGGACACACACAAAACCTTTCATAAAAAGGTTAATAAATATACATACAAACCATATTTATATTATTACCTAAGATACAAGAAAGTAATTTTAAATTACATCTGATACTCTGTTCTTACCACAATTCATTTTTGTTCATGCATCATGAATCAAGAATACAGAATGTCAGCCTTTAACTTAAATAATTTTACTACTAGAGATTTGTCATAATTATAATAGGATTTAAATACGGTTGCCCATATCTTAACAACTTCTTTATTCATATAGAAAGAAGAAATTTTTAATGAATATAGCAAGAGTAAATTAACTGTTTGGTGGGGAGACCAGAAATCTCATACAGATGATTTTCCCTTTATATACATAGGGGAAACTAATGTTATTAAATGGTTAAAATGTATAAACTGAGAGATACATTTTCTGTCAAGCCTATTGTTCATGACAGACCAATATACTGCTTTAATTATACATTTTAATCTGCTTTTGATATCTCTAAGGTGATATGGCTGAAAGAAAATAAACTCCAAGGGATTTCTAAATGTTTCAAGGGGTAGCCCTATGACCCTGTAACACTGCTTGAAAATAGAATACCATTTCTAAGTTCCAGTATGTAAATCTGGCACTTAGTAGTCAAAACACCAATAACTTAGTAGTAAACTATGATTCAGGAATTGCTAGCTATATGTTTTACAAACTTATTTGTTAAGACAGAGTATATCAATAGTTTTGAATCAGAAAATGTTTCAATCACCAGGAAGTAATCTCAATATGCTGTACTTTTATTCAAATGGTATTTAACATAAAACAACATATTTTATAATATTAGTCAACACACTGCAATTTGCAACATCTTGGGGATTTTAAAAGACATTGAGATATGTATTTGATATTTGGAGTACAACTTGATTATCATCTATGATTTAAAGAAAAGAGGTCTGAAGAAATTAAGGGATGCAGGAATCAGCAGTTGGAGGAATGGCTATGTCGCTGGACTCCCACATGGTCAACCGTGGTTTGCGTCCCGGACCCGGTGGTTTAAAACTCACACCAGGCGCATGTGCGTGTGTGCCCAAGATCCCAAGAGGAGAATGGAGGAGAAGGGATTGCGGCGTGACCATCCCCCCTGGGGGTTGATTTCTTGCTTTCTGTGTCTATGTCTCTGTCTGTCTGGCAAGCGCATGCGCCCTATAGTGAAAAACCTCTTTAAAAAAAAAAAAAAAGAAAGAAAGAAAGAAATTAAGGGATGGGATTAAAACAGTACAAATTCCACAGTGGGAAAAAATTCTGCAAATTGAAAACTCCTCTTTGTGACCAGCAATTGGCATAATGGCTATGTTGCTGGATTCTCATGTAGTTGGCAGCGGTTTGGGTCCTTGGGCCCGGTGGCTTAAACTCACGCCAGACGCGTATGCATGCGTGCCCAAGATCTTTGTGAGGAGAATGAAGAAAGGAATTCGGCGTAGCCATCCCCCCTGGGGGGTAATTTCTCACTTTCTGTCTCTCTGTTTCTCTCTGTCTTTCTGGCGAGTGCATGTGACCTATAGCAAAAATCTCTCCAAAAAAAAAAAAAAAGAAAGAAAGAAAGAAAAACCCTCTTTTACTAATACCAGAAAGAACCATAAGGATATCCAAAACCTTATTAATCATTGACATTAGTTCAATGATAAATTTACTTAATGAGCAGGGGGGAAAAAAATCAAATAGGTACTCCACTATAGGCTTGAGAAATCTGGTTAGATTCTAAGGGCAAAAAGCCCTTTGAGTCTGAATACTGAAAGCTGGATTTATTTAGTAAACAGGCCACCATATTTAAAAGCAATAACATCAAATAAGAACCTGATATATTCCAACACAGGTCTGACAAAAATGTAACTGTGATTTCTTGGAGATGCAAAATTGTACCTTATATATTTCAATATACCTATCAACTAGTATGATATTCTTTTTTCTAGCGAGAGATTTTTGCTATAGAGTGCATGTGCTTACCAGAAAGACAGACAGAAAGTGAGAAATCACCCTCTCAAGGGGGAAGGCCACATCACTGTTCCTCTTGGGATTTTGGGTACACATGCACATGCGCCCGGTGTGAAGTTTAAGCCACTGGGTCTTGGACTTGAACCACGTTTGGATACGTGGGAATTCACATAACCATTAGCATGGGCCTGATTAGCATGATATTCTTAATAAATGTTTCTTTAATTAAGAAAAACATGACTTTTGTTTAATTCTGGTATATCAGCTTTTGATCATATGACAAGGTCAGAGTTAAAAAAGAAAATATCATTTCTAAAAATATGCTTCAGAACTCTCATTTTTTTCTAAATTATTTAACTAAAAATGGAAACAGCCACAAAGCTGAAATGTCAAGATTTGAAATGGAAATGCTTGCAAAAAAGACAATAAAATCTTTACCTGAAATTTTTCTGTAATAACATAATACTTTTAAACTTTGAGGGTGAACCACTGTAAAGTATTATATTTTATGTATTTCACACTTACAAATAGACTCATACAAATATATCTATATAACTGCAACAAGAGTATCATAAAACAATACCCACCCTTACTATGAGTGATGTAGTCTATTTTACTTTTTAAAATGGCTGATTTAAACCCGCTAAATGACTTAAGAACTATTAATGGGTCATGACCTGAAGTTTGAAAAACATTGCTCAGTACATTTCAGAAAGTTTAAAAAGGGAGGTGGAAGAGTCAGAGAAAGCTGATATATTAATAGTAGTTAGATTAGCCTTAAACAAAATATTTGAAATAAGTAATAGACTACAAAATAATCATTTTTAAAGGCAGTAGGCAATACCTCAACTCCAGTAGTCTGAATATGTTACATTTTTAGCAACTGGAGTAGAAAAGATAGAAAAACCACCAAAAAAAATCCTACCATTATTTTCTACTTCAAAGTAAAGTTAATCATATTTTTTTACTAATTTGATTTCCAAGAGGCATAATAGGCATTATTAACAAAACCAAGGAAGAATTAAGAAACATCTATGTCTAAGACAGTTTTGAAAAGAGCTCCTGAGAATTACCTAGGGACTCCAACTTCCCTTAAACAGAGCTCCACTAATATTCTCCAGATTGGCTGGCCAAACCCTAACCATCTCAAGAAAATGTTTACATTAAAGTTGGGTTCAAATGGAAGGTCAGTAGCTTTAAGATTTGAGAGACTAGCAACAACTTTTTAGCTATAGTATAAATCACTATTAAAAAACTATTAACTTTCTAAATTGACAAAAACAGTTTCATTCTATTTCAATGCTACCACATTTCTTTAAAATATTTGGTAAGAAGATAAGCTTTATTATTATTATTTTTAAATGTTTTACCTGAAAGTCAAAAGGCTTTTCAGTGTTAGCCATATTATTTTAAAGAATGGCAACAATTAAATGTGATTTTTATCTCTGTTTGACTTAAAAAGTGCCAGTTTATATCAAGTAAACAAGGTAAGGTGTTTATATTGTACAAATTCTGACTTGTTTCTTAGAAATTGTTTCTGGTGAATAATACAGAATAGACACCAGGAGATTATTTTCTATTGCATTATATGCTACACGAAAATCAATATGACTTTATTTGGGATAAGATGGCTAGAAATACATTTTATCATTTATATCTCAGAACAAAATGCACAGCATGAAAAACTCAACATTATAAACAAAGATTGGAATCACATAATTCACCCACAACATTTATCTAAAGCGGAAGACAAGTCAATGAATGAAACAGTATATGTATGTGTGTGTGTATATATATATATATTTAAAATATTTTTAAAAATGTGTTTATGTTAGCATTGAAAATGGAACAAACTACTATAGAATATGAGGGAGACTAAGAATGTACAAAATATCTTCTATGTACATAAAAGGAAAAAAAGTTATTAAGCATATAACTCAGTCCCTATGGGGTTCTGTATATATATTATCTCTAAATCTTAGTCACCTGTCTAACTATAATTACCTCCATCTTGGGGAAGGAGGTATGACTTGCTCACAGGTACAATTCAGGTAAGTGTTACCAGGACAGCACACTGTAAGACCTAAGCAAGGACTGCAGAGTTCTTGGTAGGACAACCTTTCCCCTAGGCTTAATACCACCCACTTCACTATCACATATTGCTTATAAGACCAAGCCCCACACAGGGCCTATATGAAACAGCACCTCTTCCTATGAAAATATCAAGACTAATACCACAGATTACATCCCCTATTATGTCACTCAGCCCAGAAACTAAGCATACTACAATATCCACTGCCCTCCAAAACACATTATCTGCCATTAGCAAAATCTTATGTCTCTAAGGTCTTTTCTAAATGCTTTCTTCACCTTCCTGTTTAACCTTTGGAGGATACTATTTCCATTAAAATTCCCCCCTGCCCCAGTTGATGGCAATTTTTTTCTTCCATCTACTATGCCAACTTATCTGGAGGTGAAGTAAACCCTTCTTTCTTCATTTTGCTTCTAGACTATTTTTCCTCTCTTCCTCCACAGTTCTTCTAAAGCACATGCACCCTTCCTTGTAGGGCTCATCTTTGGGCTGTGAGGTTACTCTTCATTTTAGAAGATTTTAGTGTCTGGCTTACTGTTCTCTCCGCCTCTACTTAAGAGCTTCTGGGCAATAGAGTGTAGATTTACTGTATGTACACACACACACACACACACACACACACACACACACACAAATAGCTCAAAGTCTGATGCCTGGATGTGAATCACTAGTTTACCCCTTCTTGGCTGGCATCCCTCATCCATAATGGGAGGATAATCACAGAACCTGGTGCAACTATGCATTTGGTCCCCAATATTCTCTTCATGTTCTTGGTTCTTTCATTCCCAAACTAGACACCACAAATCAAATTTGGACCACTTTCTCACAGTCTCTCAATGCCCTCACTTCTCTTTCCTGTTGTCATCACTAAGCTCCCCTAACCACATTCCAACTCTGGTTAAATCCAAGTCTTTACTTAGTTTACATCTGTGTCCAGCCAGCTAAAAATCTGGTCTGAGAAAATATACAACAATCTCACTGGGCTTCCTTAAACACAGAAACATACATTTCAAATGGACTCGCAGCACTGCCCAGCAAAGCTACATTTCTCTCTATCCTTCTCTCTCCCAACCTTATGAAGACTATTTCATGTCTTCTTCCCTCTCTAAAAAACTTCAATTCCCCCTCTTCTCCTTTCTTTACTCTCAGTCCTTAACTACTTCTTGTTTTACTACTGTAGAAGCAACTAGAACTACCTCTTCCTCCCAAATTGGCCAATGTCCTCAAGGCCTTTGCTCTTCCATTTATTCTCCTCTTAACTATACCCATCTTAACTGCCTCTCAATCAGGTCTTTCCATTAGCATAAATAATATTTCTGATCTTAAAACGAACATGATAAACTAACAAAAACTTCCCCAATCCAGCTACAACCCTTGTGTCTAATCTTTGGTAGTCTAAACATTTCATAATTGCTTAAACTTCTTGCGTTAACTTTTTAAATTTAATTTTTATTTTTAATTAATTAATCAGTTAATTAATTTACATTCATTCCCTGAATCAACTTTATACTCTTCCATTCTCTCTCTTCAATCTTCTCCAAACTTTCATACACATCCCCTACTGAGATTGCCCTAATCAATGTCAATTAAGGCATCTATCTAGCCAAATTAAATGGGTTCTTTTCAGCCTTCATCTTCTAGCTTCTCAAAAAATAATTACCACAGGAAAAAAACTAGAAGAACCATTAATAAATGTGCACAACATAATGTAATAATTCCACTGCCACCTCTGTGGGGAAAACCAACTCTGCCACCTGCCTAATCATGACTTCCTAGCCCCACCCCTACTTTCTGCCACAAAGACTACTTAGTCATTCCCAGAAAATGCAAAACTTGCTTCCATGTAAAAGCATTTG
>NW_006159757.1:6201585-6203982 GCF_000334495.1 Tupaia belangeri chinensis
TATCTTAACTAGGATTCACAGGGAGTTCTTCACTTGTGTTGGCTCAAATGTCATCCTGACTGCTCTACCAAAGTAGCATCTCTCCTAGTTCTTCATCCTCACTCTCATAGCACTTATAGCTGCCTGGAATATTATAAAATGTCTATTCAGTTACTTTTATATCGTCTGTCTCTCCAACTACAATGCAGACACCTCCAGGGAAAGAACTTTCTTTCTTTCACTGAAGTATCTGTCATGTAAAAAAAAAAAAAAATTCTTCTACTTGTTGGGCCCACAGAAGGCAGTAAATGTTTGTTGTATGAATGAACTTAGTAAGTAGCAGTGAAGCTTTAAACACAATGATTTTCTATGATTCCAAAGTCTATGTTCTTTCTAGTACACAATATACTATCTCTATTTCTCAAGAAAATTAGATAAATGAGAATGAACCTAACCAAGTTTCTTTTTCTCAATTAACTCACTTCAAAACTATTTATTACAGGAGGAGATATCTCACTGCCTGATTCCAAAGTATATTACGAAGTCATAATAACTAAAGAACATGATACCAGCACCAAAACAGACATAGACCAATGAAATAGAAGACAGAACCTAGAAATAAACCCAAATGATTTTTGATAAAGGGTGTAGTGGAGAAAAGCTAGCCTTTTCAACAAATGGTGCTAGGAAAACTGGATATCCATCTGTGGAAAAATGCAAGTAGACCCCCCCCAAAATGGTGACAGTCTTTATCACTATTTACAAAACTAACTCATAATGAATTAAAGACTTAACCATAAAGCCTCAAATCATAAAGCTAATGGAGGAAACATACTGGAGACACTTCACGATATTAGAGTAAACAAAGACTTCATGAATAAGACCCCTACAACAAAGACAATGACATTAAAAATAGATAAATGGGATTACATCAAGAGAAAAAGTTTCTGCACAGCAAAGGAAACACCAAAGAGAAAACCCACAAAAAAGAAAATACTTGAAAACTATACTTTAAATAGGGATTGACAAACACAATATATAAAGTATGCAAACAACTTACCTGCAAACAAAAACAAAACAAAAAACTTGATTATCCAAAAAACAAGAGCAATTGACCTGAATAGACAACTTTCAAAGAAAGATATACAAATGGCTAAAAGCATATGAAAAATGTTTATTAGCATCTCTTATCATAAGGGAAATGCAATTCAAAACCACAATGAGGTATCACCTAACCTCAATGAGAATGGCTATGATAAAAAAAAAAAAAAAAGTGCTGGTGAGGTTTCAGAGAAAAGAGAACCCTTATGCTCTGCTGGTGGGAACGTAAATTAGTACAGTCATTGTGGAAAACGGTATGGAGGTTCCTCAAAAATCTAAAAATAAAACTGCCAGCGCTAGCAGTGGTCAGGCCTTGTGCACAGGGAGCCAGATCCCACACAGCTAATTACAGTTTTAATCTTGGCCTTGGGGGTTTGAAAAACACATCAGGCACATATGTGCTCATGCCCTAAATCCTGATAGGATAGACAAATGAAAGAAAAAGGACCGTGATGTGACCATGCCCTATTGGGGGGACTTTCCCTCTATTCCTCTCTAGTTCTCTCTCTGGTGAACAACATATCGTCTGGCAATTAAAAAAAGAAAAAAAGAAAAAAGAAAAGAAAAGAAAGAAAGGAAAGGAAAGAAGAGAAGAAATGGACAATTTAATACATATTACAGGGTCCAGCAGGTGGTGTGGTGGTTAACGTGCTAGAATTCCCACTTGCACAACCAAAGCTTGAGTCCCATACCTGGTAGCTTTCTCTCTCTCTCTCATCTTTCTCTGGTAAAACTCATGTGAAAATAATAAATAGATAGATAGATAGATAGATAGATAAATAAATAACATGATTCTTTAAAAAATAATTACCTTGGGACCAGCAGTTAGCATAATGGCTATGTCGCTGGACTCTCATGTAGTTGACTGTGGTTCGAGTCCCGGACCTGGTGGCTTAAACTCACACCGGGCGCGTGTGCGTGCGTGCCCAAGATCCCGAGGGGAGAATGGAGGAGAAGGGATTGCAGCGTGGCCATCCCCCCCAGGGGGTGATTTCTCGCTTTCTGTCTCTCTGTCTCTCTCTGTCTGGCAAGCGCACGCGCCCTATAGCAAAAACCTCTAAAAAAAATAATAATAATTACCTTCATTGCCAGGTTTCAGCACTAAAAAAACAAACAAACCAACGAACAAAACAAACAAAGAAAAAATAATTACCACAGGAAAAAAACTGGGAGAACCATTAATAAATGTGCACAACATAATGTAATAATCAATGCTGAAGGAGATATGTGCATATCCATGATTTGATTATTATGTACTGTACACATGCTTTTAAAAACCAATTACTGGGGCTGGCAGGGGGCATGGCAGCATTGTTT
>NW_006159757.1:6203997-6239463 GCF_000334495.1 Tupaia belangeri chinensis
TGTTTCTCTCTGATGAAATAAATAATAATAATAATAATAATAATAATAAAGTAAAATAAAGTGGATAATTTTTTTAATTACTATATACCACAAAGACATACACTGAATATATATGAACCAGAAATCACAATTAAAAAAAGTCATAAGACAACAAAAAATTCACCCTCCTGTAGTAAAGTAAGAGCAAAGGAAAGAGCAATAGACGTTCATAAAAATGTTGAGAAGTAGAGAAAGCTTGTGAGAAACCTATCAGTATGATAGGTACATGTTATTATAAGGGTATGTTTATTTCATATAAGGAAAAGCTTAATGGGTCAATTATTTAACAATAAAGTTTTAGATCTGAATAATCTGTAGAGCCAGCAGATGGTGTAGTAGTTAAGACACTGGATCCCACATGGCCACAGTGTGAGTTGCAGACCTAGCAGCTTGAAAAACATGCCAGGCACATATGCACGTATGCCCAAAATCCCAGGAGAAAATGGAGGAAAAGGATTGTGGTGGTGCCATTCCCCTGGGGGTGATTTCTGTCTGTCTGTCTGCTCCCTCTCCACCACAAGTGCACAAGCCCAATGGCAAAAATTAAAATAAATAAATAAATAAAATTCTATAGTGAAAGCCCAAGTTTGTAAACAAAATGTAAACACTACATAAAATCAATTATTCTCTTATTTATTCTTTTTATTCTTTTTTTTTGGAGAGGATTTTGCTATAGGGTGTGTGTGCTCGCCAGACAGACAGAGAGAGACATAGAGACAGAAAGTGAGAAATCACCCCCCAGGGGGGATGGTCACACCACAATCCCTTCTCCTCCATTCTCCTCTCGGGATCTTGGGCACGCACGCACACGTGCCTGGCGTGAGTTTTAAGCCATCGGATCCGGGACGCGAACCGCGGTCGACTACGTGGGAGTCCAGCAACATAGCCACTATGCTAACTGCTGGTTCCCTTATTTATTCTTTTGATATATATGTATTGAAGGATTGCCAAATGCCACACAGTATACGAGGCTCTAAGTATAAAGAGACCAATCAGAGATGGCCTCTGGAGTTTACAATCTGGAGCAAGACAGACAATAAATAAACTGACATTAAACTCATATCCATAGTTCATGACAAATGGTTTGAATAAAACAAGAGTAAAATTATCAAAATTAACGGGATAGGGCAACACCTGTCTCGATCAAAGATTCCTCCACTACACTCCCCAAGGAGGAATGAACCATTTTCCTTTCCTACCCTCTCCCCAGTGTATTTATTTAACACAAATCTCAGACATCAAATTATTTCACTAGTCAGCACTTGCATATGTATCTCTAACAGAAAAGACATTTTAGCAATATATATATAACCATAATGCTATTATCACACCTACCAAAATTAGTAACAACTATAATACTGAATCTCTATAAATTTCCTCAAGAAATGACATTTTTAGTCAGTTTTTCTTTGCAAGGGATTTTTTGCTATAGGAGGCATATGCTTGCCAGAGAGACAGAGAGACAAAGAGACAGAAAGTGAGAAATCACTCCCAAGGTAAGATGATCGCACTGCCATCCCTTCACCTTCATTCTCCTCTTGGGATTTTGGGCACACACGCATACACGCCCAGCCTGAATGGGTCCAGGACTGAAACTGCAATTGACTACATGAGAGTTCAGTGACATAATCATCACACCATCTGCTGGTCCCTTTAGTCAGTTGCTTTAAATCAGTAAGTCGGGGCCAGCCCCCATAACACTATACAAGGGAAGCTGGGTCCTATATGACCTACCAGAGTTTGAGTCCCAGCCCTGGGATTTTGAAAAACATTCCAGATGCATGCACCCAGGATGCTGACATGATAAAAAGAACTGCAGTGAATAGGCCCCGTTGAGGGATGTTTCCCTCTCTTGCCTTCTCCTGGGTTCGCATGTGTGCTCTGGCATTAAAAAAAAAAAAAAAAAGCAGAACCTAAAATAGGGCTACACTTTGCAAATGGTTTATGTGTCACATAAGTCTCTCTTGAGCCGGCACAGTTCCCCCTTCTTCTTTACCTTTTTTCATACCATTCGATGAAGAAACTGGATTATTTATTTGGCAGAGTTCCACACTCTGGATTTAGCTGCTACCCTTCTCCATGGTGTCATTTAAACCTTACTCACTGTATTTCCTATAAGCATGTAGCTGGACCTTTAGTCTTAATTATACTTAGGTTCAATTTATTTGGCAGGAATAGTCTTTAGGTCACACAACGTGCTTCTTACCGTGTCATACTGGATGCACATATGTCTGGCTGTCCCACTTTTAGTGATGTTATGATTAATCAGTGGAGTGATTTGAAAGGAGGACAGAAGAATATCCATGGCTTCAGGCACAACGGTGTACATCCTGTGAATATTTAGTCTTATAGCTGGTCCCGGAACAAAAGTATCCTAAATTATTGCTCTTTCTACTACATCATGTTTCCTTTTCATAAAACTATCATTTAAAATTTTTTTCTCCTAATTGTGTTTGGTTTAGTTAATATAGTTTCAACTTCATATTTTATTGCATTGGCCCTTCACTTTTTCATTTCAATTCCTTAAATAAACATGTTTTCTGAAAAATGAAACGAGCATATCATTCCTATTTTATATGTAGAATCTTTTCCCAAACAGAAAAAAAACATAAGAATGATAAATCATAAATAATCATGATTTTGGAATTCTGGATGATAGTTATTAAAGTGACCATAGTGTCTTGTGATAGCCTAAGTGAAACTGCTTATTTCATGCTTAAAATTTATCCATTCAATAATGTTGGCAACAAAAGAAAAAATTTAAAATATTCTATGTGACACAAACTAAACATACAGGGTGAATGAAAACCGTGCCCCATAATCCGTATCATCTATACTGTTTGGGGTAAATACCCTGCTGCTACCCGCCACTGAAATCCACAAAACAAAGTTATATGGTATTTTCTAAGTATTTTTATAAAATACTAGTACCCTAGGTCCATGCTACTGGGTTGTCCAAAAAATCATGATGTACTTTTGTGTAGAAAAAAAAAAAAAATCCTGACTTTTCCAACAACCCAAAACCATACTAAGTACAATAAGATCATCTGTTATAACACATTACTTTGCATCTATTTCTCTACCACACAGCAGAGGACTTACAATCATTTATGAAATTCATGAGCAAAAACATATATATGTGTGCATTTGATTGCATGTGTATACACACAGACACACACACACAGACACACACATATTTTTGGGGGGGGTTTGCTATAGTAAAAATCTCTTTAAAATTTTAAAAATTAATTTAAAAACACCTTATTGTTAAAAAAAGAGAAATGTTTACAACCATCTAAACCTACAGTGAGTTGCAATCTTTTTGCTGGTGGACAGTATTACCTCGATATTGATGACTGCTGACTGATAAAGGTGGTGGTGGCTGCTAAGGCTGGGGTGGCAGGGGCCATTTCTTAGGATGACAATAAAGGTTGTCTCATTGATTAACTCCTTCTTTCATGAGATGTTTCTCTGTAGCTTGAAATGCTGTTTAATATCATTTTAACCACAGTAGAATTTCCTTCAAAACTGGAGTCAATTCTATCAAGCCTGGCTACTGCCTTATTAAATAAGTTTATATATTATTCTGAATCCTGCTGTCATTTCAATAATGTTCACAGAATCTTCACAGGGGTTGATTTCATCTCAGGAAACCACTTTCTTTCCTCATCCATGAGAAGTAATTCTTCATTCATTAAAGATTTATCATGAGATTACAGCAATTTAGTTACATCTTCAGCCTCCGCTTTTAATTTTAGTTCTCTTGCCTTTTCCACCACATGTACAGTTATACTTCTTCTACTGAAGTCTTGAATCCCTCGAAGTCATCCAAGAGAGTGAAAATCAGCTTCTTCCAACCTATTAATGGTGCTATTTTAACTTCTTCCAGTGAACCACGAATGTCCTTTATTATTGACATCTATATTGGTGAATCTCTTCCAAAAGATTTCTCATTTACTTGAAAATCTAGATCCATCAGAGAAATCATTATCTATGATATCTATAGCTTCACAAAATGTATTTCTTAAATAATATTTGCAAATTGAAATTACTCATTGATCCATGAGCTATGGAAAGGATGTTGTATTAGCAGGCATGTAAACAATATCAATCTCCTTATATATTTCCATGTAAACTCTTGGGTGACTAAGTGCATTGTCAATACATAGTCATGTTTTGAAAGAAATATTTTTTCTGAGGAGTAGGTCTCATCAGTGGACTTAAAATATTCAATAAACCATGCTGTAAACATAAGTGCTGTCATCCAGGCTTTGTTCTATCATTTACAGCACACAAGCAAAGTAGATTTAGTATAATTCTTTAGGTTCCCATGATTTTTGAAATGGTAAATGAGCATTGGCTTCAATTTGAAGTCACCAGCCGCATTAAACCCTAACCAGAGAGCCAGCCTGTCCTTTGAAGCCAGGCATTGACTTGTCCTCCAGCTGGAAAAGTTCTACATGGCATCTTCTTCCAATAGAAAGCTGTTTTGTCTACTGTGAAAAATTTGTTGTTTAGTAGAGTCACCTTCATCAGTTATCTTAGCTAGATCTTCTGGATAACTTGCTGCACCTCTGCATCAGCACTTGCTGCTTAACCTTGTACTTTTTTGTTCCGGGGATGGCTCCTTTCCTAACTTAATAAACCAATATCTACTAGCTTCATACTTTTCTTCTCCAACTTCCTCACCTCTCTCATCCTTTGCAGAATTAAAGAGAGCTGGGGCTTTGCTCTGGCTTAAGAGAATGTTGTGGCTGGTTTGATCTTCTATTCAGACCATCAAAACTTTCTCCATATTAGCAATAAGGTAATTTCACTTTCTTAACATTTGTGGGTCCACTGGAGAAGTATTGTTTGTTTGTTTGTTTGTTTATTTGCCATATAGCATAGGTGATCACTGGAGAGAGATGCAGAGAGGGAAATAATTCCCCAGGGAAGATGGCTGTACAGCAACCCCTTCTTTATTCTCTTCTCAGGATTTTGGGCACACACACACATGCACCCAGTGTGATTTTCAAGCTGCTGGGTCTGAGACTCAAATTGTGTCGGTCATGTAGTAATACAGCATCTTAACCACCATACCACCTATTGGTCCCTGGAGAAGTACTTTTACTCTCTTTTAAGAACTCTGTTTGCATCTACAATTTGACTGTATTTGGTGCAAAAAGCCTAGATTTTGGCCTTTCTTGGCGTTCAACATGCCATCCTCACTAAGTTTAAAGATTGAAAGTGAGAGATGTAAAACTCTTTAGCTTGAACACTTAAAGGCCCAAAGGTTATTAACTGATCTAATATCAATAGTGTTGTGCTTCAGGAAATAGAGCGATCCAAGGAGAGGTGGAGAGAGAGCAGAACAGCCAGTTGGCAGAACAGTAAGAAATCACACATTTATTAAGTTCACCAATTTATATGAATGCAGTCTGTGGCACCCCAAAACAATTACAATAATAACATCTAACATCACTGACCACAGACCAGCATAACAGATATAATAACAACACTTGGAATATCGTGGCAATTACCAAAATGCAACACAGAGAGAAATAGCATGCTATTGGAAAAACGGTACAGGTAGTCTTGCTTAATACAGAATTGCCACAAAACTTTGATTTGTTTAAAAAAAAAAAAAGCATTATCTGAGAAGTATAATGAAGCAAAGTGCAATAAAAAGAGGTGTATGCCTGTTTCTTCATTGTGTATGAAAGGAAATGAACAGGGCTGGCAGGTGGTGTGGTGAATGAGGTGCTGGACTCCCATGTGGCTCAATGCAGTTCGAGTCCCAGTCCTTGTGGCTTGCTTGCTTTCTCTCTCTCTTTCTCTGTCTCTCTCTGTTGAGCACACATGCCCTGTAGCAAATTAAAATAATAACAAATAAGTAAAGTGAAATAAATAATTCTTAAAAAAAAAAAAAGAAAGAAAATAAATGGGTTTTGCCTAAACCAGAGGAAATACTTAATTTATTTCAACTAAAATAGAAAAACTCAGACTCGGGCTCAGTGGTGTGGTTGGGAGCATACTGATGGCCACATGGAGAACTGAGGGTTTGGATCCCTGGCCAGCTGACCTGAACCACACCAGGTGTGCAGGTGCATCCCTGAGATCCTGACAAGCTGGAGAGCTGGAGGAAGAGTGCTATGGTATGACTAAGGGTACCCCCCTTACCCCCAACCTCATGAATATAGACATGTTCCCTGTCATGAGTAAAATGAACCTTAAAGGCACTTGTCACATATACTAAAAAAATGTAAGAGTCATTTTTTACTTTTCCTGTCTGTTGTTTCATCTATGGTTGTCAGCTTCGCTGCAGTCTACCTCAGTGCCTTGTCTCAAATTCTAATGTTTATAAGAGAAGACACAGTTTGTTTCATAAACAGCTCCTTGAGTTGTATTCTTTCAGTATAGACACACCTTATTTGCATATTAAAGACTAAGAACATTCTTCACATTCATAAAGAGATACTCTCTCATATTTCTTGGAGACATGTGTTCTTGGAACACATGGTCCTTTCAGTCTAATTTGTTTTTTCCATTTTTGAGAGAGATATGAATATACAAATATTTTACTTCCAAAACTGCTATTTACCACTAGCAAAAGAAACAGAAAAATAGGATAATAAAAAGGACAGCACGAGAGAAAAGGCAAATGACAACTGACAGTGCAGGGGAGAGGCGTAAACTGTAGGAGAATGCAGCGAACTGGGGTTTACGTGTTCAGTGTAAAAGGGAGTACAGTCATGTTCTGCCCAGTGTCAACAGATCTCATTTTTTCAAAAGAACACAGGAAAATCTCAAGTTTTAAATGCAAACAATTATTTCAAATTTCTTTTAAATACCAACACTGTACAAACTACACAGATCCAGCCCACCACCTGCCAGTGACAGTCTTTGCTTGACCTTTCTCTCCTGTTTATTCCAACTTCTCCCACTATAACTATCCACACAATAGTTTTCAGTCTACTCCCTTATTTATTTCTTCCATTGCTCTTTTACTTATTCATTTACTCACTTTCTGGTTAATTTATTTAATTATTCAACAAGTATGAGATAAATACTGTGTGTCAGGTACTACCAAGTATAGAATATATAGATTTTTTTTTTTTTTTTGGAGAGATTTTCACTATAGGGCACATGCGCTCGTCAGACAGAGAGACATGGAGACAGAAAGCGAGAAATCACCCTCCAGGGGGGATGGTCATGCCGCAATTACTTCTCCTCCATTCTCCTCTCGGGATCCTGGGCACACACGCACACGCACGCAGCGTGAGTTTTAAGCCACTTTGGGTCTGGGACGCGAACCGTGGTCGACTACGTGGGAGTCCAGCAACATAGCCAGTACACTAACTGCTGGTTCCCTAGAATATATTATTGTGAACAAGACAGACAAGATCTTTCCTCATGGTAGTCAGACCCCAAAGAAGAAATATATAAAAGATTAATTTCAGTCATGGCGTAAGTAAAACATAGTCCAAAGAAGAAATATATAAAAGATTATTTAATTTCAGTCATGGCGTAAGTAAAACATAGCCCCGTTTTCCCTGGTTGTGGAAGGATGCTCAGAGAAGTGACATTTTCAGATACTCTTCACTGTGCAGATCACTATATATTGTTCAAACTAGTCTCTACTTAGTATTTACCCCTATAGCTGAAGAACATTTCTGAACATCACTAGACAAAAATGAACAGGGCCTAACTGGCCTAGAGAATTCAGAACAAAGATTGTAAAATGTAAGGCTTTCCAAACTGGTTTCATATTATTTCTAGTCATTTCCACTGCTACTCTCTTCGCAGTCCTTGTTTCTGGGTAGACTGAACTCTGCTCTAACTCAAATATACCTGAGCCAGACTTGAGCTCTCTTTTCTGAATAACTGCAGTACCTCAAAGTATTTTTGTCAATTATCATAGTTTATCTCACATTACAAATAAATGAATATTTGTCTTCTGCCCCCTAATAGATTTTAAGTTTCTGAAGAGCAGGATTTGTGTTGGCTCATCTCAAAATTCATGGAATTGGAGTCAGGTGATGACACAGTGATAATGTAACTAGACCCACATGGGAAAGGTCTTGGGTTTCCATTCTGGGACCTACCTCAGCATGCCAGGCCCACATGTGTGCTGTGACCTGGGCCAGTTAGGATCAGAGGTAGATCATGGTGTGAGGGCCCTGCTGGGGGATGTGTCTGTCTCCCTCCCTTGGAAGAAAGAAACTTAAAAAACAACAAACAAACAAAAAACAAAAAATAAAACCTCATGGAATTTCCTAGTACAATTATAAGTATTTCTTTTTAAAAAATCATTATTTTATTTAACTTTATTTATTGATTTATTTTAATTTGACCAGAGAAAGACAGAGTGAGAGAGAGCGAGAGAGGGAAAGTGAGAAAGCGAGTCACCAGGTCCGGGACTTGAACTGAAGTCAGCCATGTAGGGGTTCAGCACCTTTAACCACCATACCACCTGCTGGCCCCCAATAATAAGTATTTCTTAAACACAGGCCAAAAAGAAAACAAAAATGAAAAAGTATGCCTGTCTATAGAAGATGATTAAATTCAAAACAGAAGATCAATATTCTGATCTTTATTTGTACTTTTCCTAAAACTGTATTTTTACAATATATTCTAAATTTTTACACAAAATATGCTAAACTGCATCAACTAAGCAATTTTAAAGATTAATCATAACCCTTCCTTATTTTATAGATAAGAAATTATTTCCCAAGATAAAAACATATTAAATCACAGACTTACAACACGGTTAAACACCTTTGTCCTTATTACTATCATAAATTTTGCTAAGTATCATTTCCCATAAAGCAATAGGGCTTCCTGGAGAAACAGCTGGTTTCCAGGCTGAGAAAAGGACAGGAAGTACACAGTGCACTGAGGCCTTTTGTGTCAGAAAAGTAAGAAATGCTCAAAAGCTGATGGGAACATCTGTCAAAACACAGGAGTCAGCTTGAACGGGCCCTCATCTGTAAAATTTGGGACTATTTAAGAAGCAACATATAATGATGGGAATGATATAACTGAGTAAGAAAAAAGATCCTGGGGCCAAGCATTGCCGTAACAGTAACACAACTGGTCCCACATGGGAAAGGTCCTGGGTTTATGGCTCAGGACCTCCCTGAACATGCTGGGGTGCATGTGTCTCTGATCCAGGCCAACTGAGGCTGGGGGTGGATTGCAGCATGAAGACCCTGTTGGGGTGCCTATCTGTCTCCGTCATGGAAGATACACGTTTATTTTTTGAAATCCTGAGTCCAGTCTAATAACTAAAAAAATGGGACAACAGTGAGAGAGACCATCCTTTTTTTAAAAAGGAAATTCCTTTTTAGAGAAAAACAAAGCAAAACAAAACAAAACACTCACTGAATACTAAATGAATATTGAAAAACAATATTTACAGAGTTTCAAAATATCCCTCTCCTATTACTTATTAATTATAAAAGGAAAAGAAGTACCTCCACAATGGGGGGGAAGGGGAAACAACCTGGTGGACAACAGCTAAACTAAATGTCTGTCAGCGAAACAAAACAAAAACAGATAAACTGGCATTATACGCATCCTGATGTAATGCACTGAAAAGGAAGCCACATCACCTATAAAGAATCCCTGCCAAAGCCTTTTATCTAAGTTTAATTACGAGGAAACAATCATACATATCCCCATTGACCTGGACTTGTCAATGATGTCATTGTAATAATGGCTGGAGAGAGCTGGAGACTGAAGAGACAGGACAACTTAAATGCATGGTATGATCTTTGGATTTTGAATTGAGGGGTAAGTTACAAATAACTTTACTGGGAAAACTGGGAGAAAAGTGAATAACGGTCAATAATATTTCATTACGATTACATTTGCTATGTATATTAATTTATGGTTATGTAGGAGAAATGTTCCTGATCTTAGGAAATATTGTGTTGTAGCATATAGGGGTGAACTGTCACAATATCAATGATAATTCTTATACAGTTTAGGAAATAAAGTTTGAGGGCCTGCGGGTGGCATGGTTAAGGGTGCTAAACTCCCAAAAGGTCGACCACGGTTTGAGTTCCAACTTGCTTTCTCACTTTCTTCTCTCTCTCTCTCTTCCCCTTTCCCTCTCCCTCGCCCTCTGTTCCCCTCTCCCTTTCTCATCATATTAAAATGAATAAATAAATAAGATTAAATCATTAAAAAAAAAATAATGTTTGAGGGCCAGCTGGTGGTGTGTTGGCTGGCTGAGCAGTTTGAGTCTCAGGCCCTGCAGCTCGAGAAACACTCCATGCATTCCCAAAAATCCCAAGAAGAAAATGGAGAAAGAATTGCAGTGTGACCTCCTGCTAGAGAGAGCGTTCTCACTTTCCCTCTCTCTCTCTGTCTCTCTAAGGCGAGTGCACATGCCCTATAACAAAATTAGAAAAAAAAAAGAAAGTTTGAAAATAAAGTATGTGTGCCCATGCAAACATGTGAGCACGAGCATGTGCCTGTACATTCAAAGGAAGAGAAAGTCAATGCAGCTAAATGATTAGATTATCAAATTTGGGATCTATCTTCTAAAATACAGGAGGTACTTATCAGTCAAAATATCACATAAAGACCCAGCCTGGTGATACTGCAGCTAGCAAACTGAACCGCAAGTGCTATAAGCCACATGGCCAACTGTAGATTCAGATCCCTAGTTCAGCCTGAAAATGTGCCAAGTGCATCCCAGGATCCTGAGAAGCTGGAGGTCCAAGGAAAGGGGACTATAGTGAGACAAGACTCCATTAAAGGTCCTTCGCCCTCCACCCCCATCCCTGTCCCAGTCTCATGTGTGTACATACATGATCTATTATGAGTAAAATAAACAAACTTTTAAAAATTCAGAAAGAAAAGCAACTTGAGCATTTACTTTCCGGAAAGTTTTATTTAAATGTGACTATCACAGGTCTAATTAATCAGGTGTAATTTTGTAAATACTGTTACATTTTTGAAGTGTCTTAATATAAAATACTAATTTAAGAATTATTCTGGGGACCAGCAGTTAGCCTAATGGCTATGTCACTGGACTCCTATGTAGTCGCGGTTCGAGTCCCGGACCCGGTGGCTTAAACCAGGCGCATGTGCCCAAGATCCCGAGAGGAGAAGGGATTGTGGCATGGCCATCCACCTGGGGAAGGGGGGTGATTTCTAGCTTTCTGTCTCTCTGTCCCTCTCTGTCTTTCTGGCAAGCGCACGCGACCTACAGCAAAAACCTCTCAAAAAAAAAAAATTATTCTGATTATTCTCAATAGATCTTCGAGGTTAACTCTGTTGTATATTTAATACACGAGATAACTCAATGTACACCTTGCAGTGAATCTAAAATATAGTAAGGCTTGAATTCAAGGATCCTGGGAAAAAAGCTGATGACCAAATAGAACTGACCATCTAAATAGCTACATGCGATATTGTTTTCTACTCAAGCCCAATTTCAAAGGAAAGTAGTTTTCAATGGTTGGCTGGTCAAAAACAACATTAAATAGCAAGCACTAAAAAGTTAATTGAATGTTTGCCAGAAAGAGTAGGACTCGTTTTCATACTGGGTAATTAATTTCTTTGTTTTTGTAAGAATTTTAAAGAGTGACCAACATGCACCCTGTGGGTAATTAACTGCATTCAAGAAAGACTCCTTACTTTTGTGGCACTGGCTATGCTGAGGACTGGAAACACTCCAAGAATATATTTATTTGTTTAAAAATTATTTTTATAGTCGTCTTTTCCCAATCTAAAGAATATGCATCACAGTGTCATTATATTTAAACTAAATCATGCATAGCTTTAGTAATATCATTGACAATACATACCTAGATAAATCCCCTAAAAAATACAGGTTTTATAATATGAGGCATTTTAAAATAAACTGCAATTAAATCTAATGGCTCTTAGTAACTTCAAATGTGTAACCTAAAAATTAGTTTGGGATTATAAAATTAGGTTTTTAAAAATTTCTGAATATTTGGAAAGTTTTTATGAGCATGTCATAATAAATTATATATTTCTGTATACACAACTCTTCCTTGAAACATCAGCTTAAACAATAATTTAAAAGATTAATATGCCATCCTAAATGTAAATTACTTTGTGATAAATTTTCTATGATTTAAAGTTTTATAATCTCCAACTAATTTAAGATAAAATTCACATGCTTCTAATCAAAATCTTTATTTCAATATGAGTCCTAAAGAATAAAAGGTTTGGGGGCCGACAGGTGGCATGGTGATTAAGGGCACAGGACTCCCACATGGCCATCCACAGTTCAGGTCCTGGACCAGGTGGCTTACATTCTCGCGTGTGCTCGCTCGCTCTCTCTCTCTCTCTCTCTCGTTCACTCTGTCTCTCTCTGGTCAAATTGAAATAAATAAAGTTAAATAACTCTTTAAAAAAAAATCATAAAAGGTTCTGTAAAACAGAATAAACACTATCTTATAACTTACTATTTAACCTCCTTAAAAAATTGGGAAACTGTTACTTAAATGTGTCTTGTAAGGGTACATTTTTATAAAAATACAGCTTTTCTACAGTAATTTGAAGAACAGGAATATTTTCATTGCTTTTTCCTTTCTATCTTCTGAGACTGGATTTCATATTCTACATTACAGAGATACAAGATTTTCAATTATGCTAGCACTGTACTGTTTGTGCTTGTCTTCCAAAACAAGAGGGGTCGTTGTCTTCCACAACAGCTGGGTGGTTCTCTGAGCTCTCTTTATCCACCCAGCAAGAGCAGTCATACACATGTAAAAGTTTCCCCAAATTATTAAAAAGCCCAAGAAAGAATATAGTACCCTATTTACTTGTTGATTAAAATTATTTTGAGACAAATCCCTTTATTAAAGGTATAACTTAAATAACTGCTATAAAACAGTATTTATACTTCTTCACTATCAATTATTTCTGTATTCTCCATTACTAATTATTTCTTGACTTTTATTTTATTTATTTACTTATTTTAGGTTTCTGTCATAGGGTATGTGAGCTCAGCAGAGAGAGCCAGAGACAGGGAAAGTGAGTAATTACCCACTGTGGGGATGTCCACACCACAATCCCTTCTCCTCCATTCTCCTCTTGGGATTTTGGGCATGCTTGGGACTTGGGGTATGCATGCACACACACTGGGAGTAAATTTAAAGGCGCTAGGCCCAAGACTCGAATTGCACTTGGCTGTGTGGGAGTCCAATGCCTTAGCCACCATGCCACTTGCTAACCCCTATTTCTTGACTTTTTTTTTTTTTTAAAGGAATAAAAGACTTATTTTGGCAATAAGAAATCACCTAGAGAAGATGCTAGGAAGTGGCTAAATTTATGATATTCAAACTTTAAATAAAGGCAAAAGTCCTGCTATAATTAATCAGAGTAAGTTACACCAGTCAGTACATTTTATTTTGAGATAACCTTTATACTGTTACACAAATACTTACAGCTTTTCACAATATTCTAATAGACAGGGAATGGGAAGGCAAACACAGAAGAGCTAGCTGATTATCATGCTAGATACAGGTAAACGCTAGTTAATACAGCAACTGAAGAAAATGAGAAGAAAAGGCATTCCTACTTGAAGTCCAAAAAAGGCTAGGACTGGTCCTTGTAGCCTAGAGGTTAAAAGAGCCAGGTCCCACTTGGCTGACCATGGTTCACATCCCAGCACTGGCAGCTTGAAAAACATGCCAGGAAAGTGTGCATGTGTGCCCAAAATGGAGAAGGGACTACTGCATTACTATGCTCCCTCGGGGTTCTTTCTCCCTCTCCATCTCTCTCTGGTGAACACACACTCCATCTGACATTTTTAAAAAATGTCTATAAACTTGGGGCAAGCAGGTGCCAGAGTGGATAAGGCACTGGATTCCCATGTGGTCAATCCTGGTTTGAGTCCCAGACCCAGTGGCTTGAAACCCACACCAGGCACTTGTGTGCACATGCCCAAAATCCTGAGAGGAGAAAGGAGAAGGGATTGCAGCATGGCCATCTTCCCAGGAGGTGATTTCTCACTTTTGTCTCTTGCTATCTCTCTAGTGAGCACACCCACCCTAGAGTAAGAAAGTTTCTAAAAAACAAAAACAAAATACTCTCACAATCTAGAGGAAAAAAAAAAAAGCACAGTTAATGTTTGTGTTTTCTTTCGATAGTCTTCTATTCATGTTTATATTTATTTCTCAATGTAGCTAAAGTAATCCTCAACAGTTTATGTTCTATTTCACTTAACATTATATAGAGCAGATTAGAACCACTGAAGACCTACTGCCCAGACTTCACCCTCTTGCCCCCCAGATACAGACAGGACAAGCCAATCACCACGAATCTACATCAGAGTTCTGAGCGGCCCCTTTCATAGATTAGGACCACTGAAGACCTTCTGCTCAGATTTCACCCTCCTGCTCCCCCAGAGCCAGTCTTCTCTCATTGTTTCATTTTTATTTTAATTTTGAAAGTTCTTAGCTCTCTGTTCCTCTTTTATCTTGCTAATTCTTACCTTCCCTGCCACTCCCTACTCCCATAGGACAAGCCAATCACCAGCCATTTATATCTGAGTTCTGAGCAGCCCCTTTCCACACCATGCAGCTTTCACTTTTTGCTGTAAAAATGTTTTCTCTTTTTTAAAAATTGTTTTTGTCTTGTTTCTCTCATTTTTGGTTCTTTTCATTTCTTTTTCCTTTTCTTTTTACCTGTCTCACTTTTCTGCTCAGCCTCCACACACTGAGCCTTTAGACAAGTCTAGATGCACAGTAGCCAAATATCTGAATACTTTAAGGGTAAGATTAATCCTCAATTTCCATTGAATCTGCTGCCCAAAGGGAGAAAAATGGTACCGTTTAGAGATTGCAGGTCACCTCCTCCTGCATGCCTCTGAATACTCAGACTTAACTCCAAAAAACAGGGGAAAAAAACATATAACCCATCAGATGACCAGAAACCACCACAGAAATACAAGACATATGAGAAACTGAGAAAAAATCTCCCCTAAGGATAAAGAATAACCCCCTCATCCTCCACAGACAATATAAGGGAACTCAGAAAATGTCAGATAGAGAATTTAAAATATTCACAGTGACAAAGCTAACAGAGATGCACGAGAAGAGAGACAATGTACTCTAGAAGATGCAGGAGAAAAGAGATGAGTTCCAGGAGGTGAAGAAAGTCTTGCATGATCCAAAAGAGGAAATACACACCATAAAAAAGAATTGAATTGTTAGAGATGAAGGCTGTAATACGGGAAATCAAAACCTCCCTTGAAAGGATTAAAAGCAGATTAGATCATGTAGAAGAATGAATCTCAGGATGTAGAAGACAGAACCTCCGACCTAGAAAAATTCCCCCAAAACACTGAGAAGATAATCCAAAAAAATGAGAATAACATACGAGTAATACTAGATACCATTAAATGCCCAAATATTCACATCATCGGTATCCCAGAAGGTGAAGACACTAATAAGAGCACTGATAATCTACTCCATGGAATCCTAGAAGAAAACTTTCCAAACCTGGAGAAGCACTCAAATATCCAGACCCTATAAATACAAAGGACCCCACATAGAATCAACCCCAGAAGATCTTCCCCAAGGCACATTATAGCCAGATTGACCAAAACCACAGACAGAGACAAGATACTAAAACTGACAAGAGAGAAACATCAAGTTACTTTCAAATGATATCCCATCAGGCTAACATTGGACCTCTCATCCGAAACAATGCAGGCAAGGAAAAAATAGGAAAATGTATTAGAAGTGTTAAGTGAAAAAACAATTTCAACCAAGAATACTATACCGAGCAAGATTATCCTTCATATGGGAAAAAAGTGAAAAATGTTGTCAGGTAAACAAAACCTGAACGGATTTACCAACACCAGACCAGCTTTCCAAGAAGTGCTGAAGGGAGTGCTATACCAGGAAAACTAAACTCAAACACATAGAAATAATAGTATTAAAAAAAAAAAAAAAAGACAATGGCCAGCCTAACAGTAGGGACAATCCAGAGTTGAATGTTAACTTCCAGAGTTTAAATGGAAAGATCAGACCACAGTAACACTGCAGATTCAATAGAAGAGAGATTACGTACATGAGACTGAACTGGTAAAACAGAATTTTTTTACTTTCAACTAAAACATTACTGATTTTCTTCTATGGTTTGTTTTCCACATTTAAGGATTTTTTGTTTTCTCTTGAACTGTTGATAGTTACATCTACGTACTCTTTGAACATTGAATCCTAACCTTTTTCCTGGCTTTAAATCTTAACCAAATTTCTCTTAACATTTTTTGAGTTTCAGCTATTAAAACTAAAAATAATTTTCTTGAAATAAAATAAATGCATTTAAAAAAATACCTACTCAATGACTGCAGTAAGCTATATTGCCCCAGTTAGGTGCTACTTTATAGTATGTTCTCTTTACTCACTGAGGTTTACGCCTAAAGTAAGACATGTGTTCACAGATATGTATATAAAAGCTGAACTTGCTATTGAAAGTTTTTAGATTAACTAAGATCTTTAGTGAATCAATAAAATGTGAAGAAAAAAGAAAAGGGCATAGAAAACTACTATAGATACCAGAGACAGTGTGGGAGGAGAGCGGGACATGGCAGAGGGTGAGAGGTAGGGAGTCAAGGTGGGGGGAGGGCAAAATATATAAGAAACAAGAAATGGAAAATTATTTGTTGACAATAACATGTGTTCTAATATCCCTGATTAAGCCAATATACAGTGTTTTCTGGATGGAAAAATCTAATTTTGTATACTGTATTGATATTCAGTAAATGAATGTAAATTGATTAACTAATTAATTATTTAAAATTGCATGCAGCATATCTCTAATCTCCAAAAACATGATTTATTTAATGGAACTGATGTTACTGATCGCTCATAGAAGGTCAATTCCTAACTACTCTAAAGTTCAATTCAGCATTAACAATCTCTGAACATATACACAAAACTTCCACTCAGCTTTCGAGTGCCTCAATCTCAAATATAAAAGCACACCCAGAGATCACAAACCATTTCAGATAATATCCACCAAAAGAAAGGAAGCAAAAACAAGTAAAGAAATAAAAGAACATTTCAAGAAACAATATAATCCATATGTTTGAGCTGACTGACATCCTCATTTTAGTCTTGTAACACCAGTAAGGAAAGAATCCAGCTAAGTCATGTTGGACTTCTGACCTACAGAAACTGTGAGGTAAAACATCAGTGTTTTATCTAAGCAGGGGTGTGGTGGTTAAGGCTCTGGACTCCCACATGGTAGACCATGGTTCAAGTACTGGACCTGGTGGTTTGCTTTCTCACTTTTCCTTTCTCTCTCTCTATGGTCAAATTAAAATAATAATAATAAAAAACCAAAATTTTAAAAAATCAGTGTTGTGTTAAGCTGCTAAATTTATGGTATGTGTGTTATGAAGCAATAGAAAATGAATATACTGGCAATTAACTATTTTGCTACTGTATATGCTCTTTTCTACTCAAAAGCTCAATACCGGAAGATTAATAATAAAAAACCAAATTTTTAAAAAATCAGTGTTGTGTTAAGCTGCTAAATTTATGGTATGTGTGTTATGAAGCAATAGAAAATGAATATACTGGCAATTAACTATTTTGCTACTGTATATGCTCTTTTCTACTCAAAAGCTCAATACCGGAAGAAAAAGAATATCCACTTTTGAAAGATCCCACACTTAAGTGAAATTCAGCTAAATCTGTTTCTGCATGAGCTTTGAGAATGACAAGTTGCTGAGTATGGTACGCATGTCATGCTGGGATATAAGATCTAGAAACCTACCACATAAGCATTCTAGGCTTGCTCAGTGGGTGGAAGAAGGTGGCTTATAGAGAAAAATTACTATAACATGATGTTGTAAAAACCTCTTCTTTTCCTTTCCTCTTTATTAGTACCTCCTCCAAGCCCTTAGAAGTGATCACACAGATCATCCATGCATTCCCAGAATGAAGAAGGTTTCAGCAAACACTGGCTTTTAATTTTCATCCCACCCCACTCCCATTTCTTCAAATACATTAACATCTGAGAAAGAGAATATAGAAAGGGGTTATTATTTTCTTAGAAAACTGGAGTGTTGTGGTTAGCTAGTGGCATGGTGGGTGGTTAAGGAAGCTGGGTCCCACAGAGCTGACTGTATAGTTCAAGTCCTGGATGCTGCAGTTTGAAAAAATATGCTGGGTGTATGCAAGTGTGTGTGTTCCTGAAATCTCAAAAGGGGAAATGGAGGAGAAGGGATTGCAGTGTGACCATCCCCCATAAGGCGTGCTTACTTTCTCTTTCTTAGTCTGCCTCCTGCTAGTGGGCACATGTAGCCTCCAGTAAATTAAAAAAGAAAGAAAGGAAAAAAACTTAAAGATTGAAACAGACCCGCTTTTTATCTAGTTTTACGCTGTGGCAAAATGCAAGAGAAGAAAATTTTACTATTCCATTACAGAGGAAAGGAAACTAAGGCAAAAACCTATCCTCTCCTTTTTCTCCTGTTATTCTACTTCCTATTTCTCCTACTTATTTATACTTTATTTATTATGACAGACACTGGCTCTGCTCAATATTTCCTCTTCTGCCATGTTTACCTACAGAATTCATTGAAGACACTGTTCATATCATATGATAACAGGGAGCAGGGGCAGGGAATAAGCAATGTTCACATTTGTGAATGCCTGCCACATGCTAAAAAAAATTACATAAATTAACTAATTTCATCTTCACCTCATCCTATGAAGTAGATACGATCATCTTCATTTTATAAATGAGAAAGCCCAGGATCTGTAATGGTGGAGGCCACACCATTTGTGGGAAAAAAAAATGTACACAATGAGAAGTCTCACTCAAAGCCCATGAATTTTTCCTTTAGAATCACACCCCAATTTACGAAGACTCAACCTGGAACCCTCTGCTTTTATTGTCCTTTCCTTCTTCTTATAAATAAGATTTCTACAGTCATGACCAAAATTTAAATGTACAACTTCCTAGCAGCTTAGATGTAACTGGAAAAGTTAACTGGTACCAGGTCAATGATGTAAAGATTCTGCTTCTTATGATTTTCTCACTTTTGGAAAGAACTGTCACAGAATCTAAATTTAGTGAGAAACAGAAGCCATTACAGCTATATCAAAGAATTTTCCAAAACAATTAAAATAACTAAAAAGGAAAGTGGTAACATTCTAGGCAGATGTCCTACAGGTCAGTAAAGACAAGCATGAGGGTTCACTAAAGTAGTCACTGAGGAAACTGCTGCACATTTAGGATTTACCATTTGAAGAAAGGTAGAGGCCTGAGAGTACATCAAGCAAAAATGTGAAACGTTTTCAGAGCAAAAGATCATAATTTAAATGCTGTTTGAAGGTTACTGGAGCAATGAAGGCTTGGTACAGAACAAAAGGCATCTTCAGTCAGAACACATCTGTCTCAAATTTAAATAAGGTCCTAGTCTAGATTCTAGCTTCCCTGTAAAAATCCTCTAAGAAAAATATACAAAATAGTTTCATCAAATATTTGATTTTATATATTCAAAACTGCATATGATATTTTAACAGATGATTTTGGCATTTATAATAAGTATTTAATAAATATTAACTAATAGAAGAAGTGAATGATAATAGGTTTTGAGGAAATTAACTCCAATATAAAACATTGAACAATATAAAAATCATTGTTCCAGGGACCAATAGGTGGTATGGTAGTTAAGGTGCTGGACACTCCCACATGGCCAACCATGGTTTAAGTACTGGACCTGGTGGCTTGTTTTCTCACTTTCCCTCTCTCTTTTTCTCTCTCTAGTCAAATTAAAATAAATGAATGAATAAATATTTTTTTTAAAGTCATTGTTCCTGACCTGCCAGTGGCGTGGTAGCTAAGGTGGCTGGATACTACATGGATGACTCTAACGTTCAAGTCCCAGATTCAGAGGATTAAAAAACATACTGGGCACATATCATCCATGCCCAAAATCCAAAGAAGAGAATGGAGAAAAAGGGATTGTGAGGGCCATCCCCCCAGGGTGCTTTCTCTCTCTCTGGAGAGTGAACATATTCTATGACAAACTAAACAAAACAAAACAACATTGTTCCACTTTTAACAGTTCAACATCCAGTCATCACCCAAGAATCAATTACGTTGCTTACCTTATACCGCACTACACATTTTTTTTAAAGAATTTTTTTATTTCACTTTATTTATTTATTTAAATTTGACCAGAGAAGGACAGAGTGAGTGTGAGAGAGTGAGAGAGAGAAAAAGAAAGAGAGGGAAGGAGGGAGGTGGGAGGGAGGAAAAGTGAGAAAGCAAGCCACCAGGTCCAGACCTTGAACTGCGGTTAGCCATGTGGGAGTCCAGCGCCCTTAACCACCACGCCATCTGCCAGCCCCCTAATATAATACACTTGCTAGGATGAACAGATTCAAGCTCTCCACTTTAGATATCTAACTATATAAAACCAGGTAGCATTGAGACATGATATGGGAAAATATGAACTGATTTGTTTTGATTTTCTACAGAATACTTTTCTACCCTATGTGGGAATTAGGGCTGACTCTCCTTGCTCATAGTAATTATGCCAATGGAGAATGTGTATTGGTTAAAGAGAGGAAAAAAAATTACCCAAATCAAATATAACAAGAAACTATAACTCTGGGTCACATATTATTGTTTCCATTAGAAGGAGTAAATATCAGTAAGATTTTACTGTAAGATGACATAAAAACAAAAAAGAAAAAGGATAATTCAGGGCTAATAAAATAAATTCTGCAATTCCTTGGGTGATAGAGTAGAAAATTACATTTGGAGTAATTTGAGTCGTGTACCTACTCTGCTGTTGAAAACATGAGGGTAAAGACAGGAGAAGTGAGAGAAATAGACTGGTTCTGCCTCTTATTTTTTTTTCTTAGAATTCTTTTGAGAAGGATGATTATTAAATAGATATATAGTATATATTAACATTAAATGAGGTGGTATTTTAATTATGAGGATCAATTTATATAAGAATTCTAATAGGACTAAGAAAATCTGTTAAAGTGTTAATATGAGGCCAGCCTGTGATATGGTGGTCAAGGAAGAAATGGAGGAGAAAGGATTGAGGCATGTTCACTCCCCATGAGAGGATGCTTTCTCACTTTCCCCTTCTTTCTTTCTCTGACAAATGAACATACCCTATGGCAAGATTTTTTTTTTTTAAAGAAAAAAAAAAAAAACACCATGATTCTAGGAAAAGTTGATATATGGGGTCAGCAGGAGGTGTGGTGTTTAAGGCACTGAACTCCTACATGGCTGACCATAGTTTAAGTCCCAGACCTGACAACTTGCTTTCTCATTTATCTGTCTTTTTCTCTCTTTTCTGTCTTTCTCTGGTGAGTACACATGTCCAATAGCAAATTTAAAATAATAATAATAATAAATTAAATTAAATAAATAATTCTAAAAACCAGAAAGTTGTTATGTGGGTAAAACAAAGTTAAGAACCTGTAGATGAAGAGCAGGGGAACACAGAAAACCTTGCAAAATATGTATGAAACAGGCTCAGCTGGTGCAAGAAGCAAAATATCAATAGGAAGGAAGTGACAACCATTGAGGCAAAAGATGATGGGAGGAGGGTTGATGGGGGAGGTCAGCTGATGGCACGGTGGTATGACAGCTGGATTCCACAGGGCCAAATGCATGGTTATAGAGTCCCAGACCCAGTAGCTTGAAAAACACACCAGACATGTTTGTGTCTGTGCCCAAAAGGAGAAATGGCAGAGAAGGGAATGTGACATGACTATACCCCATGGGGGTTGTTTTCTCTTTCTTTCTAGCAAAAAAACAAAAGCAAAACAAACAAAAACAAGGCATATAAGGTTTGGGCCACTGGTGGTGTGGTGGTTATGCAGCTGGATCACATGTGGCCAACTGCACAAGTTCAGGACTCAGTGACTTGAGATATACATTGAGTATGTGTGTGTGCAGGACCAGAATCCCAAGAGGAGGAAGAGACAGAAAAGAAACGGCTGTGGAGTAACCATACTCAGTGGGTGGGGTTGCTTTCTCACTTTATCACTCTCTCTCTGTGGGGTGAGCAACTGTGCTTTGTGGCAAAAATTTTAAAAAGCAAGCTGACAATAGATCAGGCTATAGGAATGAGAAAGAAAAAAACAATCAATGATATTAATGAAAGCAGGCAGCTAAGACAACAAAAACCAGAGACATACAAAGCACACAAAAATACTTGAGAAAGTTTGACACAGTAAAAAAAAATCTTGGTCGAGAGGGGATTGTGACAGGTTTTAATACAGAATTCTTAAGGAAATTTATATAGCTTCTTCCTAATTCTTAACCATTTCAGATCCCTCCATTATTTTTTTCTTTTTTGAGAGAGACTTTTTACTATAGGGTGTGTACGCTACTGGAAGAGTCAGAGAAACAGCGAGAAATTACCCCCCCACACAACCAAGGGGGGGGCGGATAGCCATGCTGCAATCCTTTCTTCTCCATTCTCTTCTGGGGATTTCAGGCACGGGTGCACATGTTCCTGGTGTGAGTTTTAACTGCCAGGTCTAGGACTCAAACCATGGTCAACTACATGGGAGTATAGCCATTATACCATCTGCTGGTCCTTTTCTCTCTTTTTGTTTAAAAAGATTTTGAGTTATGGTACATATTGCAGGGGAGAAGGGGAGGAGGGGAGACATGACACAGAGATAGTGAGAGGGAAAGTGAGAAACCACTCCCCAGGGGGGATGGCCACACCACAATCTCTTCTCCCATTTCTTCTTGGGATCTTGGGCACACACACACATATACTCAGCATAATTTTCAAGTCACCAGGACTAGGACTCAAACCACAGTTGGTCACATGAAAGTCCAGTGACATAACCACTATACCATCTGCTGGTCCCACTGTTTCAGACCTCAAAAGCAACCTTTAGTGGTAAACTAAATCCAAAGCCATGATTTAAAAAAAAAAAAAAAAAATTCTCTGTTAGGTCTATATTAACTCATCATTAAATAACAAGGTTCCTCATAGTAATTTGTCTTTTCAATATTCTTTTAAAAGATATGAAGCTGCGGGAACCAGCAGTTAGCGTAACGGCTATGTCGCTGGACTCCCACGTAGTCGACCGCGGTTCGCATCCCGGCCCCAGTGGCTTAAAACTCACGCCGGGCCCAAAATCCCAAGAGTAGAATGGAGGAGAAGGGATTGCGGCGTGACCATCCCCCTTGGGGGGTGATTTCTCGCTTTCTGTCTCTATGTCTCTCTCTCTGTCTGTCTGGTGAGCGCACGCGCCCTATAGTGAAATGGTTATCGCCCGGGCCCTATAGTGAAAATCTCTCCAAAAAAAAAAAAAAAGATATGAAGCTGGAAATGGCAATAGATATGCTTATTTCCCTGATTTGATCAATACACACTGTATACTTGCTTTGAAAAACCACACTGTACCCATAAATATGTACAGCTGTTATATATAAATTAGAAACTATAAAAAATTATTTTAAAAAATAAAAATGAGTTGTCTTCATGCTCTAGTGGTTAAGGGAACCAGATCTCATGTGGCCAACTGTGGTTCAAATCCCAGACCCGGTGGCTTGAGACAAACACAGCAGGTGTGTGTGTATGTGTGCCCAAAGTCCTGATGTGATGGAGAAGGGATGATAGCATGACTATGTCCCGTTAGGAGATGCTTTCTTCCTTTCCCTCTTTCTGTCTCTTTCTGGTGAGTACACATGTCTTCTGACAATTAAAAAAATACATTAAGCTCAAGAAAGAAAAGCAACTTTCTCAATAGTCATCCTGAACACTCAAAGACTATACTTTAAAGCCTACTTACAAAATAAATTTTAACAAAATATGCTGAAATAATGAAAACCTATTTCTATTTCAGATTCTTTAAGATTTTGAAGTAAAGATGGATAGACAGGTAAACTGACCAACTGACTGACTAACCAAAAGATAACTTTTGGGTTTTGTGAGAAACAGTGTGCTTCAAACCCAATCTAGTTTCTACAGCAGAGTTAATAGCAACTATTAATATTTTCATTTTAATCTGACAATATATTCTATTCACCAGGTTAAGATTTTAGTATATTCAAATGATATAAATAATACATGTGGCCTTAAAAATATTCATTTCTTTATTGTAACAGAAGAAAAATGTGAACAAGCAAATTCTCATTTGATTTTTATTCTTTTTGATTGTATTTTCAAAAAAAATTTTTTTGGGGGGAGAGGTTTTTGTTATAGGGCACATGCGCTTGCCAGAAAGACAGAGAGAGACAGAGAGACAGAAAGCAAGAAATCACCTCCCAGGGGGGATGGCTATGCTGCAATCCCTTCTCCTCCATTCTCCTCTTGGGATCTTGGACATGCATGCACACATGTCCAGCGCGAGTTTAAGCTGCTGGGTCTGGGACTTGAACCATGGTCGACTACATGGGAGTCCAGCAACATAGTCATTAGGCTAACTGCTGGTCCCTTATATTTTCAAAATTTTTATGAACAAGTAGAAAAAGGAAAGTAACTTATGGTACATCTTCATGAAATTCTTTGTTTTAAAAAATATGCTGCTTTGTATAGTTTTCTTTTTTTAAAGAATTGTTTTATTTATTTATTTACTTATTTAGAAGGACAGAGTGATTGAGTGAGTGAATGAGAGAGAAAGAGAGAAAGCAAGCTGCCAGGTCTGGGACTCAAACCATGGTCGGCAACGTGGTAGTCCAGTGTCCTTCGCCACCACACCACCTGCTGGCCCCAAAATTCATATTTGAAAAAAGGAATATACATATACATTACACAAAGTTGAAAGCTGCTCAGGAACTCACCCACACTAAATACATCTTCCAATACCTGGCATACATACTGTATTAGCTTATTAAAATTTTGTTTGTTATTTACTTCTTACCTGAGCCCTTATGAAATAGATAAAAGTACATCGAAAATCTAAAACTCTTCTAGAGCAAAGAAAAAAGTTAAGTATTTACAACATATACCTGAATTCTGTAATATATAAAGTTTATACACAGCAACTGTTCAATAATGAATGAATAAATTAATGATTAAACATCTAGTTTTTGAAATCCATTTTTTTAAAGAGAAAAATCTTCTATTTATTAATACAAAAATTGGTTAAATACCAGCAAAAGCCATTCACTGTTACAATTTACACACACATTGTAATATCATATAACACTACTGTACTTGAGTTAACAAGCAAAGAAGATATTCCATTTATATTGGCAATGTTCCACAAACAACAAAGCTAAGTCCAGTAGATACAACATTTTCAAATGCATGTAAACTATTTAGATGAATTCTTTCTGCTGACAATCCCAAGGGAGAGAAGAGAAAATGATGTGTTTTACCCTAAGAGCTCAAAGCTCTCTTGGGAGGTAATTCAATTGAAATTTTACATTCAGTCTAGCCAGAAACTGATAAACAGATGCTTAAATTAGTTGCCTTATACCATAATCAAATATCTTAAGAAAAAAGTTTCTAACAGAAATATAAAGAGGGTGAAAAGAAAAAAAGAGAAACATTAAAAACAAAAAAAAAGCCTATTGATATTTTTAGGAAAAAAACGTTTTAAGTATTGAGAGTATACCACACAAATCAACTATGCTTTTCAACACAAGGTTAGTTTGTACCATGATGCAAGTTTGTACACAAATAATTTAAGATATTCTAATTTTTCATATTAAGTTTTTTAAATGATATAATTTACAGGATTTTTCTTAATGGACACATGTACAAAATTTAGCTTGTATCTGTGTCTACTACTATAAGCATCTTTGAATCTTTTCTAAAAGAAACTGGAAGTACAAATTACAAAAAAAAGAGATAAAAGGTTAAAATTGACTAAAACAATTACTACCCATATCAAAATATGTAAAACTACAAAATCAGTTTTAAAAAGTAATTACAATGAGCAACTAAACAATGGGAGACAATCTGTACCAAAACCCTGCAACTTCTATTACCGACTCATTAGATTAACTAATGCTCTCCATTTTTTCTCTAAAATCTATCTAATGACACTGCCACAAGCATGGGGCCAGCAAATGCTGGAACGACCCTCCAACAGCTCAGTGTAAGTTGGCATCTACCAGAGGAGCTCTGTGCTCACCAAAATCAGTTGTACTGTGCACCAACTAGTTTTTGCCGGTTGTATTTTTTACTGTAACTATGTTATTTATTAACCAAGTAAAATATAAGTACAAAAAGAGACTTGTTTCTAATGAATACTAAACTGAATGCCTCTGAAAGATACAATATAGACTAATCACTAGAGAAAAGATGCCTGTATGATATAGGTGTGAGCAAATACTAACAAAAGAAAAAACTTAGAATGATAGGAAATTGAAATGTTTAAAGGATTCTTTATTATTTTATAAATTTTAAAGTTCTAATTTCACTTAAAGAAACTGAAACTTGGGGCCGGCAGGTGGCATGGTGGTTAAAGACACTCAACTCCCACATGGCCGACCACGGTTCAAGTCCCAGCCCTGGCAGCTTGCTTTCTTGCTTTCTGGCTCTCTCGCTTTCGCTTTCTCTCTCTCTCCTTCTCTATCCCTCCTTCCCTCCCTCCCTACTTCCCTTCCTTTCTCTCTGGTCAAATTAAAATAAATAAAGTTAATAAAACAATCCTTAAAAAAAAAAGAAAGAAAGAAAACTAGAGGGGCCAGTTGGTGGCATAGTGGTTAAGATGACTGAATCGCACAGGGTCAACTGCGTGGCTCAAGTCCTGGTCCTATTGCAGGGTACATGTGCATGAATGCCCAAAATCTCAAAAGGAGATGAGAGAGAGGAATGTGGCATGACCATCCTCCTGGGGTTGAGGGGTGGGATGCTTTCTCTCTCTCTGTCTCTGCAAGCGCATGTGCTCTGTAGCAGATTGAAAAACAAACAAAACCCTTAAGCTAGAGATCACAGATGATATACTAGAGGGTGTTTTATACAAAAAAAGATCAAATTCTAATCAGAATCAACACTCAAAAAGGACCTTGACTATACTTCAAAAAGATAGGTGAGAGACCAGCAGATGGTGTAATGGTTACATTGATAGACTCCCACATAATCCACCATGGTTCCAGTCCTGGACCCAGTGGCTTAAAACACATGCCAGGCGAATGTGCGTGCATGTGTGCCAAAGATCCTGAGAGGAGAATATAGGCGAAGGGACTGCTATGTTGCCATCCCCCTGGTGGAGTGATTTCTCGCTGTCTCTCTCTCTCCAGCGAGTAGACGTGCCTGATAGCAAAAAAAACTCCCCCGCTCCCCCAAAAGAAGGGTGAATGTACATTGTACATTTTCATGTCTTAAAATGTTTAAGGCTGTCATAAGTGAATCTTTTTTTTTAATTGACAGAGGGAATGTATACTCATTAGAGAGAGAGAACACATCCCTCAAGGGGGCAGGATCATGCGGCAATCCTTTTTTCTCCCATTTCTTCAACCGGTCAGGATTTGGGGCATGTAGGCACATGCGTCAGCCACATGGGATCTGGCTTACGATGCACTGCACCCATTGTGCTATGGGACTGGTTTCCACTGTTTTTTTTTTTTTCTTTTTTTTTCTTCTTTTTTAAAATAATGGCTTGCTGAAACTTTTCTGAAATTAACAAGGAAGATAGGATAAAAAGTTTATACTCTTAGAAACCTAGAACACAAACGTAATTTGCTCACTAACCAGAGGTTGGTGCATTCAACAAGGTTTGGGTAGCGGGAAGGGGTTAAGAATAATCTGAGATAAACTGAATCTTAAAAGGGATGAAGAAGTTTAATGGGCGGAGGTGAAAAGAAGGTCTCTCCAGGCAGCTAAGACAGAGGCAGGTAGATTAGAGTTCATGGTTAGTTTCAGTTGGTTGCAGTTTAGACTGGGAAGAAAAATATGTTTTTGGGAAATGACTGAAAGGGAAGGTAGAGAGAGGCTAGTTCACAAATAGTCTTAACTATCATGGTTATGAGTTTGATTTTTATCAGGAAGAAAAATAATCTGAAATACAGATTTTTGCTTCAGAACTCTTGCTCTGCCATAAATAAATATGGAAGGAACAAGAAGGGAGCAAGAATGAAGTGCAGGTATTAACAGTAAAATCAGACCTCCAAATTAGAACAGTGCTCATGGGGTTGAAAAAGAATATGTTTAATATTTAGGAGGTAAAATTGATAGTAATTAAAAAGAGTTGATGAGAAGAATATGAAAGAAAAGTATTTAAGACTTCTTTTTTTTTTTTTTTTGGAGAGGTTTTTGCTATAGGGTGCATGCACTCACCAGAAAGTGACAAATCACCCCCCAGGGGGATGGCCACGCCACAATCCCCTCTCCTCCATTCTCCTCTGGGGATCTTGGGCACACACACACACACACACACCTGGCGTGAGTTTAAGCCACCGGATCTGGGACTTGAACCATGGTCGACTACATGGGAGTCCAGCCACATAGCCATTACGCCAACTGCTGGTCCCCAAGAGCCTGAGGCTTTTTACCATGAAAATGAGATATATGATGAGGCTATTTAAAAACTATGGATATAAGGGAGAATCAGACCACTGGAAGAAATAATTTATTCTATCTTGAAAATAACAACTATGAGGCATATTTTATCCAGGAAGTCACTGAATATATGAGTCTAGACCTCACAAAAGAGCTCAAGGCTTCAGGAAGAGAAAGGAAATTAAACATTAGCCATGCCTAAGAATGATTAAAAGTATAGCCCCTCCACTGAGGCTGAGGGTGAACCTGGTTTCTGTCATTTAGTATCTCTATGACTGTGGACAAATTACTTAGCCTCTTTCTGCCTCTGTTTCCTCATCTGTAACAAAGAGGTGAGAAGATTACTTACTTCATTGGGTTGCTGTAAAGATTAAGCAGCTGTGAAGTGTTTAGAATAGTGCTTGCCATGTAGTGTGTGTTTGGTTCATCAGCTGTTATCCTCATAACCAAAGATACCTGAATGGCTGAGATCATCCCCAAATGTGGAGAGTGGGAAGAGGACTAAAGATGAAATCCCAGCGGGACCAGCGGGTGGCCTGGTGGTTGAGGTTCTGGATTCCCACATGGCTGACAACAATTTGAGTCCTGGACCTGGTGGCTTGCTTTCTCACCCCCTCACCCCCTACCACAGTTAGTACACATGTCCTAGAGCAAAATTTAAAAATAGTAGTAAAAAATAAAAAAAAAAAAAGATGAAATCCTAGGAACACTAAGACTTAAGAGGTAGATATAATAAAGGGCAGGAGAGAAAGAGAGAAGATTACTGTCATAGGAGCCAAGAAAGTCTACAATTTCAGCAAAAAGTCAATACCACTGAAAGCCATAAATATATGAAATAAAGTTGCAAAAATGTGGATTAGAATTGGGAATTCAGAAGTCACTGGAGATTTTTTTTTTTTTCTCTTTTTGGAGAGGTTTTTGCTATAGGGCGTGTGTGCTCGCCAGACAGACAGAGACAGACAGAGAGACAGAAAGCGAGAAATCACCCCCCAGGGGGGGTGGCCATGCCACAATCTCTTCTCCTCCATTCTCCTCTCGGGATCTTGGGCACACACGCACACGTGCCCAGTGTGAGTTTAAGCCACCGGGTCCAGGACTTGAACCACAGTCGACTACGTGGGAGTCCAGCGACAAAGCCATTACGCTAACTGCTGGTCCCGCTGGAGATTTTAATAAAAGCAGCATGAATAGATGGCCCCAAATTTTTATGATTATAAACCCTATATAATTTATATGTGTGCATATGTGTATGTGTGTGTGTTTGTGTGTTTATAGACACATATACCTCAACTATCCCATCTACATATCTTTATAACTCTGACTCAGATGGTTTTATTGAGAATTTTTAATTTTGAGAGGAGAGTAATTTCTTGGTAGATTAGATGGTCACTTAAATAAAAACCATAGTGGTTTAGGCGCTAGACTCCCGTCTGGATGACAGTGGTCCCAGACCTAGCGGCTTTCTCTCCCTCTCTAGCTCTCTCTTCCTGGTGAATGTGCATGCTCTATAGCAAATCAAAAAATGACAATAATAAGTTAAATTAATTCTTTAAAAATAAATAAAAAAACAAAAAAACACTGTGTGGCTAACAACAAGCATGGACCAGGAATAGGCACATATTGGGTCATCTGGAGAGTCACGATGTGTTTTTGCATTAAAATAAGTCATGACTTTCCGACAACCTAGTAAGTTCTGTCATTGTCTTGTTCAGTTGTGTGTGCATTGTAATTAGCATAGTATGTTCAATCAAAGGTTTTCAGTCTATCATCCTTAAAAAAATATTTGCAGGGGGTGCAGCCTGTGTCCTGGAGGTTATATGAGCTGAAAATCACCGAACAGTCCCTCACCCGGTTGCTTGAAAAACACACCAGGTACATTTACATGCATGCCCAAAACCCTGAAAGGAGGGGAAAAAGGGGAAGACAACGTGGCATGACTATTTCCCATGAGAGGTGCTTTCTTGCTTTCCCTCTCTCTCTGTGTCTCTCTTCATTGAACCCAAGTGTCTTGTGGTAAACTGAAGAAGAAAAAAGAAAAAAAAAAAAGAAAAACAAACTTTTTCTTAAAGTTTCTTTCTTTCCTGAGAGGAAATGACAGGGAGAAGGGAAAGGAAGACAAGCACCCTCATGCCACAATCCCTGCCCCCAGCCGGTCCCAGTCAGCCAGGGTCATGTCATGCCTAGCACGGACAGGTCAATAGGGGGACCAAACTTCTGATCTTCCATACTGATGCAGCTTTGCTTGAGCACATTACTTCCATGCCACTGAGCCAGCTCGATGCTAGCATCTTTTACTGCTGTTTTTGTTGCTCTGTAGGTTATAGAATTTATTATTTTTCCCATTCACTTCATTCTAAAATGTACTACTCTGTATTCTCAGTTACCATTTCATATGTAAATCTAGAGTGGAGAGGGAGAGAGACAGCAAAAGAGAGTGTTTCTTGGCTAATGTTGTAACAAGGAAATATCCCAAAATGTGTTTATTTTCCTCTCTGAACTTCATTTGCATCATCTCTTCCTCTGAGAGTGAGGAAAGACTTTGTTTCTCTGGTCTGTGTTGAATCTACTAGTGGGTCGACGGAAAGGTCGTAACATTTTTCTATGTTTTTCTGGGCAAAAATGAATCATGACTGACCTGATGATCCAACAGAATAGCTAAAATCCCAAACACTGACAACACCAAATACTGATGGTGAGGATGTGGAGCAACAGGCACTCTCATTCATGGCTGAGAGAATGCAAAATAGTAATGCTACTTAGGAGCACAGCACGATTTAGCAGTTACCTGCCCAGTTGTAGCTACTTTCTATTCTACCAGTCAGTCGGGATCACTTCTGCATATTGTAGTGACATTTCAAAATGCCAACCTGGGCCCAGCCACAGTGATGTGGCCGCTCAGCAGGCTGGAACCACATGAGAGGCCTGGATTTAATTCCTAGTCCCACCTAAGGGCCTGGCTAGGTGGCGCACTGCCTAATCCGTAAACACACTTGACTGAATACATGTAAGTTCACACACTGCTATAGACTGAAAGCAAAAAATTAGTTCATGACACAGCCTACCCCTCAACACTGCAGACTTCCTAGTCTTTTTTTATTTATTCATAATAGAATGCATGTTTGTGCACATGAGTGTAAGGCGGGCAGGGATAAACCCTCTTCACAGGGTCTCATCATACCAAGATACTTTTTCCTCCCACCTTCCAGTCTGTCAGATATAGGCATGTACATATGTGGCTAGTGTGTTTCAGGCTGAATGATCCAGGGATTCAAACCATGGTCACGATGTGGAATCCAGCTTCTGCTGAGCAGCACATTACCAACGTACCAAGGAGCCAGCCCATTCCGTTTTCTTTAGGACTCCTTATGCATGTTACGTGATCTATACCTATGACTGATTGACAAGGGTACCAAAGTATCAAATATAAATAAAAGGTATCACGTATAATTAAAGATTGATTGATTGGAGGTTTTTGCTGTAGGATGTGTGCGCTCACCAGAAAGACAGAGACAGAGAGGCAGAAAGTGAGAAATGACCACGCCACAATCCCTTCTCCTCTTGGGATCTTGGGCACACATGCACATGTGTCCAACATGAGTTTAAGCCACCGGGTCCAGGACTCAAACCGCGGTCAATTACATGGGAGTCCAGCGACATAGCCATTACACCAACTGCTGGTCCCAGTTTTACTTATTTTTAAACTAAAGTTAGACAAAAATAAATAGAAATTAAACATTTCTTTCTGGGTCCCAATGAATCACTCTGTATGCTCTACTTTGAAAACCATTGTTGAGGGACCAGCAGTTAATGTAATGGCTATGACGCTGGACTCCCATGTTGTCGACCACTGTTCAAGTCCCTGACCTGGTAGCATAAACTCACGCTGGGTGCATGTGTGCGTGTGCCCAAGATCCCAAGAGGAGAATGGAAGAGAAGGGATTTTGGTGTGGCCATCCCCCCTGGGGGGGGGGGTGATTTCTCACTTTCTGTCTTTCTGTCTCTCTCTGTCTCTCTAGCAAGCGCATGTGCCCTATAGCAAAAACCTCTAAAAAAATAAAAAGAAGAAAAGAAATGAAAACCATTGTTGAAAAGGTTAAAGAGTGAGGGTGGTTTAAAAGCTTAGAAAAAAAGGGAAAAAAATGTTTGAAGCTTGGTTATAAAAAGAAGAAAGCCTATAGATGTTGGTCTAGAGGAAGACAGAGTTCAAGAAAGACTTTAAATGTACATACAATGGGCAAAATCTAAGCATGTCTGTAGGTGAGAGGGACGAGTACAAGGGGACAAAGAATGGGAACAAGAGGCGATGGGCTGCAGAGCAGTGGACCCTACGCTAGACAGATGAGTCACATTCATTGTAAGGGAAGGGGTGGCAGGGGCCTTGAAAAAAAAAGAAAACTCAAGTTATTCTGACATTGATTCATAGAATGAAGCTGAAACCATGTGCCTAGAGCTCAGATCAAAGGTTTTGAAACTAACAAATTTCCAGTGCTTTACTTGTCCAACTATAATTTACTTTGGTGTCCTTTTTTAAGTGCCCAATTAAAATCATAAAGATTTTTAATAACCTGAAAGGTATAATCAGGTATCTTCCTCCCCAATCCTTAACTTTTCCTTTATCACTTCCAATTTTAGCTTGGATTGAAAAGCTTTTACTTGAGGTTTGTTCTCAGACCTCAGATGATTCAGCATCAAAACACTCCCGGGGTCTTATCTGTTTCAGTCCCAGGCAGTCAATTCATCTTTCCTAAACAGTTCGCAGTTATCACTGGGAAAGTCTTATGCTGCATTTTCATCTGCTCTGTTCTCTGATCTCCTGCTTCCTTTCCCTAGAAGCAGCAGAAGTGGGGAAAGAAAGCAGAGAAACAGAAGGAGAGGGAGAGAAGAGCTCCATATGGAGTCTCTTCATTGTGAGGATAAACCTTTCTTGGCAATGACAAAAAGTTTTATAAGCAATATTTCAAGCCAGGTTCATTGCTAAAGCATTTTTAGGCATTTTTACATAAAGTGGAAAGTCCCTATATCACCTAATTTTCCTTAGCGACTTTTAACAGCAGTAATTAGTTCATAAACTACTTTAGATTCCAGTTTCCTAATCATGTTCCTTTTTTTTTTTTTTTTGGAGAGGTTTTTGCTATAGGGCGTGTGTGCTTGCCAGACAGACAGAGAGAGACAGAGAGACAGAAAGCAAGAAATCACCCCCCAGGGGGGATGGCCACACCGCATTCCCTTCTCCTCCATTCTCTTCTCGGGATCTTGGGCATGCACGCATATGGACCTGGCGTGAGTTTTAAGCCACCAGGTCTGGGATGCTAACCGCGGTCAACTACGTGGGAGTCCAGCGACATAGCCATTACCAAGTTTGCTGGTCTCCCTAATCATTTAATCATTTTCTTAACCAGCTTGTATCCCTTAGATAAAAGACATTTCAAATAAAATCTAAAGACTCTTAAAGAAAGCATTTAAAATAATTCCAACATGATATTATTCTGTATTATTTTCTATTAATTTCACAAGTATAAATTTTGCTTCCTAAATAAGACTGACAGGAGTACTTGAGGGCAGAGATCATGTAAGTGTTTCAGTTAAAATGAGTATTAGTACTAAGACGTAGAAATGGAAGGGAATTACTATTTACTAGATACCTGTTACATACTATGGTGTATCTGTGCTATCTCATTTAATTTTTTACAACAACCCTATGAAAGATTAGTATCCTCACTTACTGATATGGAAACTTCGGTTCACAGAGGTTAAGATAGGGTGTCACAGAGTCACGAAGTAGCAAAGACAGAATTGTTAAGCCAGGTCTGTGAATAGGAAATCCTTCTTTGGTTATTATATAATGGAACTACAACTCAAGAAGTAAGGTTCCTGTCAGAACTCTTTCTACTGTATTATTCTTCCAACTTAACACTAAAATGTTTCCTATAAGACAACAATGCTGCTACATTTAAATGTGCAATGCTATTCTATGACAGTTTGAAGGCTCTCTCAAAATTGAAGGCACTGGGGCCAGCAGGTGGCGTGGTGGTTAAGGTGCTGGATATTCCCACATGGCCAACCACGGTTTGAGTCCCAGACCTGGTGGCTCACTTTCTTGCTTTCCCTCTCTCTCTTTGTGTCTCTGGTCAAATTAAATGAATGAATAAATAAAATTAAATAATTATTTTTTTAAATTTGGAGGCATTTTGCTCTCTTTTTAAAACATACATAAACATCTATTTGATATAAAAAAAACAAGTTACTTATCAAGTTCATACTTTATTGCTAAATTTTATACTAAACCTGCTATTTTGTACTTTTGAAAGACAAAAAAAAAAAAAAACTTGTTTATCTCTGTCCTAATTCAATTAGAGCACCCTATTTTATAACATAGGGTCCCTTTAGATAGAATTCTGAAATTCTGATAAACTGCTGGCCTGGAGGTATTAAAGGCAACTCTTGGGAGTTAAGGACCTAGAACACTGAAATAAAATGGAAAATTCTGCAACACATGGTGGGAAAGTAATATATTAAAAGAGCTAACTTTTTTAAGGAATCCTTTGTAATGTGAATAATTTCTCTCTAATTCATCTCTTTGTTCCTCTGAACATTGATCTGCTAGATTGTAGAAAATTAAATTTGCTAATATTAATAGGCTATACATATAGCTTAATGTTATACATTCTATAGTCAAAACTAATGCTTGCAAATTACATTGTAAATGGCTTAGTGATGAGTTAAGGAGTTAATTCTGATAACCTGGTGGTAGCCCAGCCTTGTTGGTGCAGTGACAGCACACTGAACTGCAGGGATGGAAGGCAAGTGGTTGAGCACAGGCTCAGACCCCCAAGTCACCCGAAACACACTGGGCATGTCTGTGTCCACCAACTGGCCAGAGGGCTGTAAGCTGGAGCACTGGAGGAAAGGGATCACAGTATAACAAGACCCTGTCAAGGGGGTCTATCTCTTTCTGTCTGTCTGGCTCTCTCCCTCCCTCCCTCTTT
>NW_006159757.1:6239476-6250289 GCF_000334495.1 Tupaia belangeri chinensis
CTCTCATTAAAGAAATAAAATAAAGTTTAAAAATAAAGATGATCAGATGTGGTTGTCAGAATAGGCACTATTTTAAAAGGATACAATTTATTAAGGGCAAGCAGGTGGTGTGGTGGTTAAGGCACTGAACTTCCACATGGTCGACTGTGGTTCAAGTTCCAGACCTGGAGTTTTGCTTTCTCATTGCCCCCGCCCCCTCTCTCTTTCTCTGGTGAGCACATGTGCCCTATAGCAAATTTTAAAATGATAATGGATAAAACAAAGTTTTAAAACCCAATTTATTAAACATAGAATTGCTTATACTAGGAGTAAGAATCCATTTTAAGAAATCGCTCTTTGGGCTGGCTCTATGACCTGGTAGTTAAGGCAGCTGGATCCCACGTGGCTGACCGTGTAGTTCGAGTCCAGGACCCAGCAGCTCGAGAAACATAGTGGCTGGGTGTATAGATTCCAAAATCCTAGGAGGGAGAAATGGAGGAGAAGGGACTGAGGTGTGACCTTTCCCCACAGGGAGGGGGTGCTTTTCTCTTTCTATCTCTCTCTGGCAAGGGCACAGGTCCTCTAGTTAAAAGAAAGAGAGAAAGACAGATAGACAGAAAGAAAACAAAATTGTTCTTTAAAGAAACAATGGCTGCAAGATGATACTAATAGACAATCTGGGAGAGAGGGACAGTATATAAAAATTCCAACACAGTTTCTACACATATTTAACTATGACTTACCCCTCTTAAATACTCAGGAGCACTGTTTTAAAGTTATAGTGGTACTGATCAGTGTAACTGCACCGTTTTGCCTTTTCATATACATGGATTCCCTCTAGATTATCACCTACCTAATGTATTAAATGTCATGACAGATAATCATATTAATTGAAAAATAATTTGTTTTCATATGTGCAAAAATGTGTCAAATGAAGGCACTCTTCTAAATCAATGTTTTATTTAACTCCAAATATCTAAAGAGTTAATTGTTTGTGTTTTATTTTATTAATTGGGTTTTATTTACCCCAGAAGTCTAAGGAAAGAAAAGACTTACATAGACTCTTAAGAGTGTTAAAAGTCCACAAGTATCTTTTCTGCGTTCACGTCATTATCTTCAATGACACGAAAGAAATAAGGCCAACATCAGAATGTGGAAAAAAGTCACAAATTAATCCAGAAAGGTAATTAACTATGGTCCATCAGATGGACAAAGTGAGTTATCCAATGGTAGAAAAGAAAAATTATTTATTTTTTTTTTTTAAGGTTTTTGGTTTTTGCCATAGGGCGTGTGCCCTTGCCAGAGAGAGAAAGAGAGAAGGAAAGTGAGAAATCATGCCCCCACGGGGAAATGCCACCTTCACTCTCAGGACTCTGGGCATGCGCACCTATGTGCCTGGCATGGTTCTCAAGTCGCTAAGTCTGGGACTGGAACCGAAGTTGGCTATGCAAGAGTCCAATGCCTTAACTATTACGCCACCTGCTGCCCCCTCCCAAAAAAACTAATATCTTAAGAACATCCCTCGTTATTTCTAATTTTCTGTCTAAATCTCTTACTAAAAGAACCTGCGGTTATGCTTTTTGTATTAGGGACGTTTTCATATGTGCAAAAATGTGTCAAATGAAGGCACTCTTCTAAATCAATGTTTTATTTAACTCCAAATATCTAAAGAGTTAATTGTTTGTGTTTTATTTTATTAATTGGGTTTTATTTACCCCAGAAGTCTAAGGAAAGAAAAGACTTACATAGACTCTTAAGAGTGTTAAAAGTCCACAAGTATCTTTTCTGCGTTCACGTCATTATCTTCAATGACACGAAAGAAATAAGGCCAACATCAGAATGTGGAAAAAAGTCACAAATTAATCCAGAAAGGTAATTAACTATGGTCCATCAGATGGACAAAGTGAGTTATCCAATGGTAGAAAAGAAAAATTATTTTTTTTTTTTTTAAGGTTTTTGGTTTTTGCCATAGGGCGTGTGCCCTTGCCAGAGAGAGAAAGAGAGAAGGAAAGTGAGAAATCATGCCCCCACGGGGAAATGCCACCTTCACTCTCAGGACTCTGGGCATGCGCACCTATGTGCCTGGCATGGTTCTCAAGTCGCTAAGTCTGGGACTGGAACCGAAGTTGGCTATGCAAGAGTCCAATGCCTTAACTATTACGCCACCTGCTGCCCCCTCCCAAAAAAACTAATATCTTAAGAACATCCCTCGTTATTTCTAATTTTCTGTCTAAATCTCTTACTAAAAGAACCTGCGGTTATGCTTTTTGTATTAGGGACCCATTTTAGGACTTACTATTTTCTAAATGTTTTCTAAAATAACACCATTTCATTTTTCCAAATACATCAGTTGATGGTGATGATATATCATTATTTATTGCATCTTACCATACTAAAAATAGTTCTGATGCAAAACAGGTAAAATATGTAATAAAATATACATAAGTACATTGCCAGCTGAAATCATTTGTAATTCTAAAAATTAATTATAAACATCAGTTTATAAGTGATTACTATATGAGTTAATTACTATTAGTGAAGGTAATATTATACTAAAGTTATAATCTCAAAATATAAAGGACAAAAATATGAAATAAGTGTCTTATTCCTCTATTATTTGAAGACAATGCCTAAACACACACACATACACACACACACACATGCTCTCTCTTTCTCTCTCGGCCCAGCAACAGTGGCTAAGGTCACATGGGAGGTTCAGGTCTGGGTTCCTGCCCAACGTAAACATGTGGGCTGTGGTGACGTGCACCTGTGGTCTTAGCTAATTTGGAGACTGGGATATAAGGATCAGAACGTAGCCAGATCCTGTCAACCTCTCCCTCAGCCCTGCATTATACTCTCTCTCTTCCATTAAAAACCAACTCTAAATATTCACATAATAAACTTCTCATAAAAATATAAATTTTTTAACTTTTAGTCTCCAAGGATACCTGTACAGGAAACACTCTGAATGTGTAATAACAGTAAATTGGTTGAATTAATTTTAGTGTATCTAAAGAGGGATGTTCCATAAAGCCTCTGGGTTCCTCACTTACATGGGCCTCTTCCAAAACTATATACCTGAATTTTTTTTTTTTAATTTTTGCTATATAGTGCATATACTCACAAGAGGCAGGGACAGAGAGAGAAAGAGAGGGAAAGTAAGAAAGCACCCCCCTGGAGGGATAGCCATATCACACTCCCTTCTCCTTCATTCTCCTCTAGGGATTTTGAGCATGCACACAGACACCCCCCACACATCCAACATGTTTCTCAAGCCACTGGGTCTAGGACTCAAACTGTGCTGTCGGTCATGTGGGATCCAGCTGCCTTAACCTCTGTGCCATCTGCTAGCCCTATGTATCTGATTTTTAAAAATTCTTGTTGAAGTATAATAAGCACAAAGTACATCTATACCATGTGTGTGGCTGGATGACTTCTCGTAAGCTGAACAAACCCAGATCAAGACAGAAAACATTACCAGCACCCCTGCTTCTCCCCATGACGACCACTCTTCCCCCAAGATACTGCCATCCAGTGTCCAAGAGCAGACCAACTGTTGGGCCTATCTTTGTACACTCAACTTGATTTTGGAGAGTGTTTTCCACGCTGTATACAGCTGAAGATCCCTTTATTCATTGTTATATAGTATTCCATAGTATATATACCCATACTACTGTTGAAAGGCTTTTGGGTCTGCTTTTGCATTTGGTATTTTTATTACTTTCTTCTAAATGACTCCTCAAACTGTACACACTTTGAGCCTCACAAAATCACAACTTGCTCCTGGGTACAGCCCTATGATTAAACATTTTAGACTTTTAAAACTATGTTCTAGAATTAATAGCATGGAAAGGTCAGATGCACATGATCTGTGACCCATCGTTTTACATATCAGTGGCACACGGTGTGTGCTCATAAATGTTCACTGAGTAAGTGTCAAATTGTAAAGTCTACTCAATGCCATGGCAGGTAAGGGGACAGAAAGGTTAGCTCCAGTGTAGGCTACTCTTGAATTGCCATTGCATTGTAGGAACTAACCCTCTAGCTACTCCTTTCTCAAAAGAACATACAAAGTATATGAAGAGTACTCAAGAGAGAGAGAGAGAGAGAGGTAGCAGATTGTATTCTATAATAAAGTCAGAACCAGAAAACCTTACTCCATCTCCACCTCTGTCACTAACTAGCTCTGACTACCTCAGTCCAGTCACGTTATCGTTATAGGCCTGATGCCTTATGTTTTTAAATAGCAGGACTGTAAACTCAGAGGTCACTCCAGCTTAAAAATTCTCAGATTCTCTTACTACAAGATAATAGTGATAAAGGAAAGGCATTCGTATCATTAAACAGTATTTGAAAATCCTGAGTATATTATGCCCTATTTTCATTATACTCTCATTCATATTCCATATTTTTTGGAATTAACAGACAGATACTTTCTTTTTTTTTTTAGACTATTTTATTTAACTTTAGTTATTTACATATTTTAATTTGACCAGAGAGGGACACAACAAGAGAGAGAGAGAGAGAGCAAGCCAGCGGCCAGGTCCAGTACTTGAACCACAGTCAGTCATGTGGGAGTCCAGCGCCCTCAACCACCACACCACCTGCCAGCCTCAACAGACATATACTTTCTACAATTATTTTTAAAATGTGTCTTAAAGAACTAAGTAAGAAAATCCAACTTTTTAAAAACAGTTACTGACAATTCTAGGCTAAGAACTATGCTTTGCTTTACTCAAAGTTTCGAAAATAATTATATACTCTTATTCAAATGTGAAAGGAAAAGAAAATTCCAGGGTCTCTATACCCCCTACTCCAATCAACTCAATCCCTAATGATTATTCCTAAAGTACCTTTTAAAGAAATTATATAATCAGTATTAATTACTCCTAAAGGCTTTCAGACATTGGTGATTTTCTCACTTTACTTTGTAAGAGTCTCAGCTGTATTTGCAATCACAAAAAATGTAGCAACGGATAAGTTATAAAGAAAAAGTATTTTTAAAATCCAAGAAAGGACAGTAACAGTAAAAAAATAAATGTCAGATATGGCATTTCCATTAAAAACAAAAAAAAAGGAGAGAGCAGAAAGGAAAGTGAGCAATTTGGGTAAAGGAAGTTCAAAGAGAGATTTGAAAATCAGGATGACAGTTTTATTTAGATTTGCTAAAGATAAAGGAGGCAAATCAAAGCAAAAGCGATAGGTTGAGCATTGTCCTATTTCCAGTACAAGAAAAGTCCGAAGGGAGAATCATGCACTTTCCAAAGTTTAAGCAACCTACTTGGGGAAAGGAAAACTAGTTTTAATAGATGAAAGAGCATTTAAAGCAGAGAAGAAAAACTTCAGTAGAAATAGTGATTTGGGCTATGCTCCAAAGATAATGATAATTAAATCAAAGAACTTTCACAACTTTTAGGATAATACATCTCTATTTTCAAATAAGCTGAACAAACATACCAACTGTAATGTAACAATTAACACCTATGATTCTGTATCCAGAACTCACATATGTGAGTAAGAAAATCTGTCCTTCCTCTGTTTCCTTTAGGTGGACAAGAAACTTACTTCTGAAAACAGCATTTCAGCACCAACTGTTACAATGAATTTGTTGTTCTTTTATCTTTAATTCTTATAAAACCAATAGGAAAACTTCTAGAAAACAATACCTGCATATGGTCCATTTTATTAAAAATAAAATACTTCTCTAAAAGAGTTTCTAATTAAATTTAAAGAAATCCAGGTCTGTAGTTTGAAATATGGGACACTAAGCATGAAGCTAACATACTGTTTTCAGAAAACATCAAAAAAAATTCTTAGCATTATTTTAGGAAATTAACTTTAAACAATAGTCTTGTCTTTTATTAGAATCTTCTAGCTTATGACTCTTTTAGAACAAAGAGAAGCAAAACATAAAGTACTGCACAAACTAACTCATCTACACATAAAAAAAAAAATCTTTTGGTCATTAGGTATCTTCCTCTACTACAGAAAGAGAGAAACTCACAAACAAGAGAGAAAACAAACTTCCTTTTGCAAATATAAATCTAAAAGTTTAATGATCACATGCGATTACTGTCACTTGTTTGGAGTTCGATTATTTTGTGTCAGTAAAATCAGTACCACAAAGGGGAAGGAAAATGAATGTTTCTTTAAAATAAATTTCCTTTTACTGTCCTCCTGACTGAAGTAGAATTAAAATTTTCTCCATAAAAAGGAGTGGAAACTTGCCGCTTCTTGCAATGGACTTTTCTGCTAGTAGATAAAGATTTCTCCTTTTTCTTTTCTTTTTTGAGTAATTAGACACCAGAGACTTTGGGGGGTAAATTCACTACACTAGATATATTTTAAAAGAACCATTGTTCTCCTTCTAAAGCTCTAATTTTCCTACTACTGCATTAGGACTGCCACACAAAGATAACTTTAGAGACGAGACAGTGAGCTTCTCTGTGGAGCTGCTTTTCCACTGGCGGCCAGCCGCCCTGCGTGTCTGCTCACCCGAGAAGAACCGGCGTCTGCTTGTCAGCAGAGGGTTCTACACCTGCCCCCAAATCTTGCAGTTTTCTTTCTTAAAGCCCAGTTTTTCTCTAATCCAGCAATAAAACAGATGGACCTACGTTGAGGAAAATTTGTCATTCTTCAGTCAGAAAGAGAAAGGACTAAGTAGGTGCAAGGATGGACCTATATTATGAAGATTGATAAATGTAAAGCTCAAAGGCCATCAATTACAGAAACTTTCAAAGAAATTGGTTACAATGTTCAGAAATGTTGTCAGGTGTTTACATTACCTTCAATTCAAATGGTTAAAAAAATAAACAATGTATGAGGAATGAAGAGAAAAAAGAAGAGGAGAGACAATTATGACAGTAACAAAGTGTATTATTTACTACTACATGAGTAATAAGTGGTTAGTAATTCCTAAAATCAACACGAAGATTGACTCCAGTCTCCTTATTGCAATTATCAGCCAGGATAAGTACAATTGAAATAGGAAATCCTACAAATTGGTACCCCTAAATGAGCATCAAAGGAAAAGCGCACTTTGGAGAATTATGAAACATAAGCACGAGTAGGCACAGAATTCCACAAGATAAGCCTACAAAGTTTAGAAAGAGTTTCCTTTTAATAGCAGTATTGAAGAAGGAAAAAATCTTGAGTCCAATACACCATTCTTTAGTTTATGTGTTTTAAACAGTTACATACTTGCAGGTAAATCATCTGTGAAAAATTTTTTCCAGGTAATCTGAACCTAGAAGAAAATATCTTCAGTCTGTATTTCTCCACATGGTCTCCACAAAAAATGAATTAAAAAAAAAAAAGATAAAACATACTCTTTTAGAATCCATATTTTTAATATATTCATAAATATAAGTCATAAAAGTTTTCCTCTGAGTAAAAAAGTAAAAATATTGATGCAAATGTTTAGAATACTTTTTTGTCTTTAAATACAGACCTTATTTATATATTTAGGTTAGATCATAAATTCTAAAACAATGAAATACTCACCATTGTCTCTTGGTAAATATGAGAGGTCTTTTTTTCCCACCACATTCCCCAATTGAGGAAGCAAAAATCAGGCTTATTTAGGAAAGTCCATGATTAAGATACATACATTTCAAAAAGTGATTGTCGTAACAAGAAAATTCAAGTTATATTTGTAATTTATAAATGCTTTCTAATATTTATTCTTTTGCATTTTTCTTTTTAAAAAATAAGGTTCAAAATTTTTCATGACAAGTATTTTTAAATCTAGATCAATTAAGGATTTCCGAAAGTGTGGCTTTAATCTATTACTAAGTTTCTTTACTCTTCTTAAAATGCCTGTAAAATTAATGGCACCCTGAGCTCCACTCAAATAAATAAAAACAATAAAAGGTATATTTTACATGACAAGCTCATAGATTTAAAAATTCATTAAGTGCTTGACAATATTATTTCAGTGCATTTTACTATTACCTATCGATCCCAATGCACTTGACTTATCTGTAGAGATAAAACTTATCTTGACCTTGCTGAATACAAATAGCCTAGACTAAACCTGTGATGGCCTCCAGGGGAAAACACAGCGATAATCATTACCTAGATGATACAGGGGACTGTAAGTGCTCAATACAGACACTTGGACAAAATGAAAATCTGTTCTGCTCCCCTCACTTTGCTAATAAGAAATGAGAAAATAACAGTTTTATATCTGCAGATAAATAGCATTAACTTATTTTCTCGAATCAACCTAACATTTTAATCAAGAAACCAGTACAGCCTTTGTCGTATTCTTCTATTATTCGGCTAGTTCTTCAAAACACCTGGCCTCATCTGTCTTATGATGCCGTCTATAGCCCAAAAGAGTATGAGACTGATACGAAGAAGGCGAAAACTGGTATGCCCTCCTTTGGGGACATCTGTAAAATTAGGGAAACTTAGGGGGAAAAAATAATTAACAGACAGCTTTCTTGTTGTGCTTTTAAATTTTCAACTCACATGTTACTGCAATTCCACTGAAATATCTTACACCTACGTAATGTATAAAAGGTATTTTTAAATGCTTTTTTGAAATTACAGTGATAGCTTCTCTCAACAACTGTACTCCTCTCTCAGATTTTACTCCTACATTTTTATAGTCAAATAGCGAAGTAAGTCTATGAAACACAAAATAAGCCAATGTAAGTCCTTTTCTACCTTTTAAAATAAAAGTTTGTTTTAAGATATAACACAATTTCAACTGTCAAGTGGACTTTTACCCAGAATATTTCATAAAGTTAAAAAAAAAAAAAACAGCAACTTGGAGAAAATGCTAATTCCCTAACTGCACATGGATATCAATTAAACATTAAAAAACAAACCATAAAGATTCTTGATTCTTAAATACTTTTCTTTTACAATTATCAAAGCAGTGGATGAAAATAATTTCAAGCATGTTCAATTATTACTTATAATATTTTCAGCTCCAAAAAATGACACGATCTGTAATTTGATTTTGAAATTTGTTTTTAACTACTTACAGAGACTTTGAGATTTATGCATTAATTGGAACTTCATAAATTACACATCTAACACCTTAAAATTTAGGCTTGGAATCTCTCTGACCTCCCTGCCCCCAAACATTTCCCAAAGTAGCCAGGCAGATAAATGCACACATTTAATATCACTTAAGTTCTTTTTAAAAGGAGAGGTGAAACTTTAATTGCGCTTTAATATTCACCATTTTAGTGATTTGATATCTATATCAGCATTGTATGATTTTAAGGAAGCAGGAAAAAGAAATTATATAGAGAATTTGCTAAGGAGATCAGTAGTTTTCTTAAGCAGTACACTAATGCAGATACATTTTTAAAAACCCTGCAAGAATTAGTTGTCCTCTATTATTATTCAGGGCACCTGAACACAAGATATTATTACTATGGCACATTAACTCTGCTATTTCTCAAGACAGAAGCAGGAATTTTAAACGTTCCCTATCAAATAATTTGCTCAGAGTACCTAAATGAAACATACTGTAATTTTATATATTTCCATCTACAATATTGCTTAATGCTGATAAACAGCAATACAACTTTCTAAATTTTAGTAAGTGACAGTTGTGGCACTGGCTATAGATGAGCGCGGACTAAAAAAAATAAATAAAACCATCCACAAACTCTGCTGCAAAGAATAGGCTCCATTGCTAATTATACAGGGAACTGATTTTAATTACACAGAGAACATTGCTTTTAAAAACACTTTCCAAACTGCAAAGGCAGCCGGGGAAGTTGTGAATCAATAAAAGACTTCTATCATGTTACAACAGTGCCCTCTACTGGAAAGTGTAGAACTCTGCAAGTTAAAAAAATTACTTAGAAAAGAAAGCCTGAAAAAGTAAATAAACCTTAACTACGGAAATGTTGCTGCCTTTCTTTTATATAAATAATTAAATACAGCTTGTGTCACTTTAAACCTAGATCAATATTTTACCAGACATTTGAAAATTCTCTTGATTAAATTTACAGTTTTGAAATCATTGAATTCAAGAAATGTGGTTTCCAACTATGTATCATCTGGCTAAAAGACAAACCATGTTAAAGTGACATATAATATTTCTTCGCCAAAAATTCACACATTTAGTGAAAGAAACAAATCTCACTCATTAAGTGTATAGGTGGTAATATATTGTTCAGCCCATCACGCACATAACGTCAACATCAGAATAGCAATAGTTACTGATTTGGATTCAGAGAAAATTTGCCACTTCTTTTTTTTAAAAAGATTGATTGACTGGTTTGTTTGTTTATATATTTTAATTTGACCAGAGAAGGGGAGAGAAAGAGAGAGAAAGTGAGAAAGCAAGCTGCCAGATCTGAGGCTTGAACTGTGGTCAGGAACGTGTGAGTCCAGCGACCTTAACCACTACACCACCTGCTGGCCCCAACCACTTATTTCTCTTAACTGGCAAGTTTTTTTTTTCTTTAATAAGCAAGTATTTCTGTGAGAATATCCTCAGTTTTTTGAAAAATTGATAAAAGTACACTTAGCACAAGAATCACAACAACAAAATAACAGCTACTATTTCCTTTGAAGTAAAAACACCACATGAAAGTCTGATTTACAAGAAACCAAAATACAGACTTCAAGTTACGTAGACTTCAAAATCTGACTTCCATATTGTAAGTTCACTTTCAAGTGAAATAATGGGAACCAGCAGGTAGCGTAATGGCTATGTCGCTGGACTCCCACGTAGTCGACCACGGTTCGTGTCCCAGACCCGGTGGCTTAAAACTCACGCCGGGCACGTGTGTGTGTGTGTGCCCAAGATCCCGAGAGGAGAATGGAGGAGAAGGGATTGCGGCGTGACCATCCTCCCTGG
>NW_006159757.1:6250301-6260746 GCF_000334495.1 Tupaia belangeri chinensis
ACAAGGGATTGCGGCGTGGCCATCCCCCCTGGGGGGTGATTTCTCGCTTTCTGTCTCTCTGTCTCCCTCTGTCTGTCTGGCGAGCGCACTCGTCCTATAGTGAAAACCTCTCAAAAAATAAAAAGTGAAATAATAAAGTTTAAGAACAAGCATATTAGCTCACCACAATGTATCATATTTTTACTCTCTAGCAAAAAAAATCTGTTGTTTTTAGGCTGAAGAAAATTTTCTGGTGTCTGGTCTTATACGTAAACAGGTTATGTCCCCCACAGATACATAACAATCTAAAGTCACAAAAAGTGTACTTTTAAAAGTAGTAATAATAACTGCAGAGGAAGCCAATTTGTTTTACATAACATGAAACTTAGCTTCAAGAAAGGTAATGCCTATCATACATTCTTTCAGCATCTTAAATAGGGGTTGGAGAAGAGGGAATAGAGGAAGGGATCAAGAACAAAGTGGCTGCAGCAGGAAATAGCCAGGCGAGAGTGTAAAGTCTAGGGAGGCTGGTGGGGGGCACTGCTGAAATCTCCAAGGGAAGGACAGATAAAAAGAGAAGGAAGCAGAAATTAGAAGAGAATGTGTCAAGTTCTGCAACTGAGCAAGGCCAAAAAGTTCAAGTGAGAATAGTTTGCTGATAGCTTTAATAAAAGGTGCCAACCTGATTCTGCAACAAAAGACCCCCATTTCCTAAACAGTTAAATTTCCAATTTTATAATGGAAATCAATCCAAAAATAGGACCTACATTTAAAAACTTATACACCTACCCCCAACATACACAGTCAAGGGGGTGGGGAGGAACAAGAAGGATATACTGTTTCCTGTTAGGTAGTGAGATTACAAGTAATACCTTTCTTTTATCTTATCTGTGTTTTAAAAGCATTCTAAATTATTACCTTATATAATAAAGTTCCTATTTTTAACATAGGACATGAGAAAACAGCATGCAATCTTTATATTAACAACCAAAATAGGGAATTGTTATATGATGTGTTAGTTTACACTCTGAACTCTGTATCCAATGTTCAGAGCTGCGATTTTGGAAGGACCTTTTTAGAAGACAATATAAAGGTATGATTACAAACATAAATCATGGGTCAGATGCAGAGACATATCAGTAGCACGACACTCTGCAATGCTGAGGCCATAAGAAAGACGGGTTCAGTTCCCAGGCTGACCTGGACACACCAGGTGCATGTATATGCCTGTTATCTTTGCCGGCTGAAAGACTGGGAATGGGTAATCATGGCATGTGGACGTGTTGAGGGTGCCTGTCTACCTCATGGAGGAAGAAAACAAAACAAACAAAAAACTACCAAAATATATATATTAAAATTCTGGAGTCAGACCTTAAGTTTAAATCCTACCTCTGCAGCTCGCAACCATGTGACCTCAGAAAAATCTGAAGTTCTCTATATTTTAAATTTGAGGAATGGGTGTTAACACTTGCCTTTTGGGATTCTAAGTACAAGTGACCAAAAAAACTGAAATCATTATTACATTAAAATATAGTTCTGTTATTACTTGGTAGTGAGTGCTATAAGACTTTACATACATGATCATTTCATCCTCACTACTAATCCTGTGAAGTGGGTATTTTTCTGTTTTTCTATGCAAAAATGCATCATGACTTTTCAGGCAACCTATTATTTATTATCTATATTTTACACAAGGAAATGAGACCTGGAGCATTTAAGTAACTCATGGAATAAAATATGGCTACTAAAAGGCTGCTGCAGAATTAGAATCCAAGACTGTATGCCGACAAAGCTTATGGTTTTAACCACTCTCAGACTGTTCCTATCCTAAACTGTCACTAGCCAGAGGCTATTGCTGTTCTTGTGTTATTAGCATTCTTAAATGATTTTCTGCTATTCGTACTTCAGAATTTTTCACTTGTCAAATTTCATTTTGGCTAATGAACAGATAATTCTTATTGTCTATTAGAAGCTATGGAAGACTATACTCCTTGCCCTTAAATTTCTAGTAGCCATCTTGTCTCCTTCATATCCAAACACACTATGGAACGAGTGTGTGCTTTCCTCAAATTCTTAGAGATCCCATTAAACTGTGGATTAGGAGTGATAAACACAATGTGGCTACTGCAGAGGCAGGGAGTGACTTTTAAATGAGTCAAGGAATACTTATTTGGGGGCTCAAATTTAAATACCGAATTTACTGAAGGTATTGCAACAACATAATTTTAGAAGAAATGAGTGAATAAGTACTAGTTTCTTCCTTTAAAGTACAAAATAGTTTTTAAATGCATACTTGAAATCACATCTTTAAAAACTACATTCTTCAGTTTGGAATTTAAATTCCATGTAGATCTAAAATTTAAATGACATTATAAGTTTGGAGTTTCCATTTCAGGCAGATTGCACTGTGGAGTATACCATAATATCAAATTAATAAACTTTTCTTCAGCCATCGATCTGAAGCATTTAATGCTATGGGGTTTTCTTGAAACTTACTTCTAGGCTTTTAAAAACCGGGCTTTTTAGATTTGCCTCCTACTCATCTGACAACTTCAGCTTTTTCTATAGCTCTGTTTTCTTTCTAATAACTTAAAACTCCTCAATGGTTTCCCATTGCACTTAAAATAAAATCCTCATTCCTCTCCCTGATTACCAGATAAGAACTGACCTCTGCTTCATCTTATACCTCTCTAACTCTTAGCAGAGCTTAGACACACTGGCCTTATTGCAGTTTCATGGCGACATGAAAGTTTAATCTTACTTTGGAGCTTTTGCACGAGCTCCTTTGTCTAGCACACTCTCTTCTTTGCTGACCGCAATGGCTGGCTCTTGTCGCTAGACATCAGCTTCAGGGCTCCTTTCTCAAAGGAGGCCTGCCCTAAGATGCCATGGTCACTCACCATATCATCGCCCTATTTCCATTTCCAAGACACACAACACTCAGTACCATATCCCATTTTCTTATTTGATAACTGTTAGCCCACACCAGAACGCAAGCACGTGAAAGCAGGAGCCTGCCTATTTGATTCGCTGCTACAACCCAGTGCTCTGAGCAGAGATGACAGTTGACCTGTATAAAAAGAACAAAATTTAACTTTTTAAGTTGACTAATTACAAAAGTAACATATGCAAACTCAAGAAACTTACAAAGTAGGGAACCAGCAGTTAGTGTAATGGTTATGTCGCTGGAATCCCACGTAGTAGAACGCAGTTTGCATCCCGGACTCAGTGGCTTAAAACTCACGCCAGGCACGTGTGCGTGCGTGCCCAAGATCCCGAGAGGAGGATGGAGGAGAAGGGACTGCGGCGTGCCCATCCCCCCTGGGGGGTGATTTCTCGCTTTCTGTCTCTATGTCTCTCTCTGTCTGTCTGGTGAGCACACGTGCCCTATAGCGAAAAACCTCTCCAGAAAAAAAAGAAAGAAACTTACAAAGTACAAGTATTTTACAATCTGAACAAAACTGCTATTAATATTTTTATATATCCATTACTAAGATGATTCTTAAATGTTCTTAATGACTAAAGACTGATGGAACATGCCGTGAAATAAAACTTGAAAAGCAAAGTGCTGAAAACTGTACATTATATGCTGCAGTTTGTGTAAAAAATGAGAGAGAGGCATAAAATATAGTTATAGTTGCTTTAATCTGCAGGAATAAACACTGATGAGGTACAAGAGAAACTTAAAAGGGAGCACCTATAGGGAACAGGAAGGAATGAAATGGAGAGGAAATGTGATGGGGACAATCTTTGTAATGTACATCCTTTGATGTTGTTGTGACCCGTGAACTAAGTGAAAGTTCTGCCCATTGAAGACACATGCCCCTTCTAATTAGCCTTTCCAACTCTGTTTCACCCCTGCCTGTGAACAACCCTAAATCGAAAAAATGAGCTCAAATGCCACTTTGCACGTGCGACATCCCAACAGCCAGAAGGTGCTGAAGGGAGTAACACAAGCTGACCTGCTACAGTCACTGACCAGCACGAGGCCTCTCCCAGCCCAGCAGCACCCGCTCGTTTCCAGCTGGCGTGCTCTCCTACCTTCCTCCTCATCTCATGCCTTTCCACTCTCCTGAAAACTTCTCTCAGCCACAGCCTTCACTCTCAGCTCAGCACTCTGAGACCATCAGTTAGAAACTCCCTCCTCAACACATCACATCTATGAATCTCCTTACATTTCTGCTAAAATACTTCCGTAACAATGGAGAAATGTCTTATCAAAAGCAGTCCATACATTTCAGGGTTGGCTGATTATCAACAAAGGAGCCACGGCAATTCAACGAATGATGCAGGAATTATTTGACATCGACAGAAAAGAAAAAAGAAAAGAAAGAAAAAAAGGAAAGAAGCAGTCCCAATTTATTCTCACACAAAAATTAACTCAAAACGAACCATATTCCTAAATGTAAAAAAAACCATTACAACCAAAAAATATAAAACTTCTAGAAGAAGGAGAAAATCTTTGTGATCCTGAGTCAGGCCAAGACCTCTTTGGACACAAAGAGTACAAATCATAAAAGAGAAAGACAGATTGGATTTCATCAAAATTAAAAACATCTACTCCTTGAAAAGTGCACTGCTAATATAATGAAAAGGTAAGTCAAGGGCTGGGAGAAAATATTTGTAAAACATATAAATGATAAAGGACCAGAATATGATGACCAGAATATGTAAAGAACTCTCATGGCTCAAAAATAAAAAGATGGGGCAGACCTGGGGGGAAGCGCTAGCAGGTGGCGTGATAGTTAAGGCATAGACTCCCACATGGCTGACCACAGTTTGAGCCCTGGACCCGATAGCTTGAAAATCACTCCAGGCATATGTGTGTGTGGGTGCCCAAAAATCCCAAGAGAGGAATGAAGAAGGGACTGCAGTGTGGCCATTTCCCTTGGGGGTAACTCCTCATTTTCCTTCTTTCTGTCTCTCTCCATCAAATACACATACCCTATGGCAAAAACCTAAAAGAAAAAATATAAATAAATTAATAAATAGAGTGATAGACAGAAAGACAAATAGGTCATATGACTATGATTCTGGCATTCTACTTCTAGACACTCACCCAAGAGAAATGAAAATACAAAAACCTATACATGAATGTCCGTAACAATCCTATTCCTAGTTGTTGAAAACTATTAAAGAAGCATCCATCAACTGGTGAATAAGAAAGCAAATTGAGTATATTCAAAATATGGCCTACAACTAAAAGTAATGCCTACTGATACATACAAAGCAGATGAATCTCAAAAGCATGAGGCCAAGTGAAAGTCATACTTAGAGATTACATGTATGATGAATTATTCCATTCATGACATTATACAAATAGCAAAATGATAGGAACAGAATAGAGATCAGTGGTACCAGGGTATGGGGGTGAAGACTGATTGCAAAGGAAACATGACAGAACTGACTGGGGTGACAGAAATATTCTATATTCTGGCTGTGTTGCCACTGCATGGCTATGTACATTTGATACATACCATGGGACTACACATCCAAAAAGGGTGAATATTATTGCATGTAAATTATAACTGAATAAACCCAACTTAAAAAATAAAAGACTGGGGCAAGCAAGTGGCATGGTAGTCAGGGTGCTGGACTCCCACGTGGCCAAATGGGAGTTGGAGTGCCAGACCTGGTGGCTTGCTTCCTCACTTCCCCTCCCTCCCTCTTTCTCTCTTTCTTTTACTGGTAAGTGTGTGTGCCCTAAAACAAGTTTAAAATAACAATAATTAAAAAATAAAAGTTTAAAATAAAAATAAAAACCAGTCTCTCATGTGTGCTCTACATCCTATTATCTTTTTTTAGAAAGAATTGTTTATTTAATTTTATTTATTAACACATCCTTTCTTTTTTTTTTTAACTTGACCAGAGAGAGATAGAGAGAGAAAGTGAGAAAGCTAGTCACCAGATCTGGGACTTAAACTGCAGTCACCCATGTGGGAGTCCAGCATCTTAACCATCACACCACCTGCCATCCCCTCTTTTTTTTTTAAGAGAGATTTTTGCTGTCAGGTGCATGCACTTGCCAGAGAGATAGAAAGTGAAAAAGTGAGAAATCAGTCCCTGGGGGAATGGGCACATTGCAATCCTTTCTCTTCATTCTCCTCTTGGGATTTTGGGCACGCATGCACGCACACACACACAGCATAAATTTCAAGCTACTGGGTCCAGGACTCAAACCACTGCTGGTCATGTGGGAGTCCAGTGCTTTAATCACTATGCCACCTGGTGACCCCTCACATCCTATCTTAAGAGATTCCACCCAGGATCCTCCTTTATCAGCATTCTAGCAGGCTTCTTAAAATTTAACCTTTAAAAAATCCAGAATTGGAGCCAGAGAGAGGCACAGTGGGGAAGCGTAATGTCCTGAGAGGCTGAACTGCATGAGATGGGTCTGGGTTCAGAAGCAGAGCCTTCACTGAGTAAACCGGGCATGTGCATGCCCATGATCCAGGGCTGACTAGGGTTGGGGTGGTTCAAGGTGTTGAGACTCTGTTGGGGGTGCTGTCATCTCACTCTGTCTCCCTTACTCATCGAAAATAGATAAACTTTAAAAATAAAAATCCAAAATCATCCCTTGGCCCCTTCTATCCATGTATCACCCAGCCACTATCTACCTCACCTATTCCCTTTCACAGCTTAGTTTTAGAACAAGCTGTCCTGATGTGCTATCTCTACTGTCTCACTTAAATGCACTTCTTAAAAAGCATTCTTAAAGATTCTGGGGAAATGGTAATTGCATTAGCAGCGTGATTTTGGGGGGCTCCCTAAATCTCTTTATGAAAAGAACAGAACAGTGAGATAAGAAAATCAAAATCCCACTGATAAAATTTATAACAAAACTGGCTAGGGGTAAGGTATCACACAAGTAGATGAAGATAAATGACTAAGAGACTCAAGAGACATGCTATCTGTTCTCAGCATCTGTTCTGGAAAAAACGTAAAGGAAAGCAAGGGTATTTGACTTGATCTACTAACAGAAGACCCCCATGGCAACAATGAAATATTCACTGGAAAGTGCCAAGGGCCAGTTTGAGGAAAGGACCTAAAACTGAGTAGGGTTCTGACCATTCCAAGCACCAGATGAGCCCCAGGGCCTTGTGGGAGATCTTAGAAGGGAAGTGGCTAAATTCTAGCCTCTGTGAACTCTCAAAATGAAGGCAAAGGAGTACCATAGTACAACAGTTAAGTGATATGCACTGGGAGCTGAATCCCACATAGCCAATGGGGGTTTGAAAAACAGCTTAAAAAACACTCCATGTACATGTGCGTGCCCCAAATCCTGATGGTATGGGGGAAAATGGAGAAAAGGGATTGTAGCATGATCATGCTCCACTGGGAGGCGCTCTTTGCTCTCTCTTCCTTCGTCCTTCCCTTCCCGTCTTTTCCTCTGGTGCATGCATAGGCCCTCCAGCAATTAAAACAAAAACTAAATAAAGATAAGAGTATATAGAGCAAGGTAAGTGAGTGAGGTAAGTGTACATAGTCAGAAAAAGTCTCAGAAATGTAATCGCCCTATTTCTTAACAATATATGAAAACACCAAAAGAAGAAGTGGGGAGCTAGAAAAGTTATCTGAACAAAGCATCCTTCTAAAAGTTCAAAAAAATGAATGTCAATACAAATGAGCATCGGAAAAGTATCAAGGTCAAAGTTACCCATACAAAGTTACCACAAGAGAAAAGGAGAGGTAGCAAATTAATATCCCACTAAAAATGAAAGCAAAACTGAAAAACATGTTGAAAAAATAGAAACAGTTGGGACCAGCAGTTAGCGTAATGGCTATGTCGCTGGACTCCCACGTAGTCGACCGCAGTTCGAGTCCCAGACCCGGTGGCTTAAACTCACGCCGGGCGTGTGTGCGTACTTGTCCAAGATCCCGAGAGGAGAATGGAGGAGAAGGGATTGCAGCGTGACCATCACCCCTGGGGGGTGATTTCTCGCTTTCTGTCTCTCTGTCTCTCTCTGTCTATCTGGCAAGCACACGCACCCTATAGCAAAAGAAAAAAAAAAATAGAAACAGTTTAAAACTGAAACATAAGACGGTACTTCAAGAAAGTCTGTGGGAAAATCAAATCAAAGTACAAGCCTATTTTGGTGCAAAAAAATTGTGAAATTCATGCACAGTTTTTATTATACGTATTTTCCATGACTTTTTTGAAGACCCCTTGTGTTATTTCAAAACAAATTAAACATTTAAAAAATTCTACAGCTATGGAAAAATATCATAAATTAGAATTACAGAGCCAGCCCTGTGGCCTACTAGCAGAATCTCATATGGCTGACACCATGGTTTGAATCTTGGCCCAGGTGACTTGAAAAACATGCCAGGTACACGGGCACATGTGTCCAAGATCCTAACAGGATGGAGAGATGGAGGAAAAGAGATTGCAGCATGACCACACTCCATTGGGGGGTGCTTTCTCCCCTTCATCCCCCCACCAACAGTAAGCATGTGTGCCCTGTGGCAAAAAAAAAAAAAAAAAAGAAGAAAGAAAGAAAGAAAGAAAGAAAAAGAAAGAAAGAAAGAAAGAAAGAAAATTTTAGAACTAAGGTGAGAAAAGTAATACAATTAGAAAATTGTAAAAAGCATTAGGCTGGGGCCAGATGGTGATATGGTAGTTGGGGTGCTGGACTCCCACATGGCCAACCATGGTATGAGTCCTGGACCTGGCAGCTTGCTTTCTCACTCCCCTCCCCAATCTCTCTCTCTGCCTCTCTCTGGTGAGCACACTTGCCCTATAGCAAATCAAAAATAATCATCATAATAAATATTTTTAAAAAGCATTTTAGGCCTAGCTACAGTGGTACACTTTGCTAAGATGCTGTGCTTCTCAGGCTGAGACGACATGGAAGGCCTAGGGTGGAGTCCCAGTTTAACCTAAAGGCCTGGTGGTAGGTGACTGTAATCCCAGAAATTTGGGAAAATGAGTCAGGAGGATAGCGAGTGTGAGGCTGTCCTGGGTAACATAGGGAAGCCGTATCTTTAAAAAAAAAAAAAAAAAAAAAAAGCTGGGCATGGCCAGCAGGTGGCATGGTAGTTAAAGGTGCTGGACTCCCACGTGGCTATGGTTTGAGTCTGAGTCTCAGACAGGAGACTTGTTTTCTCTCTCTCTCTCTCTCCCCCTCTCCGCCCCCCCTCTGGTAAGCCCTATAACAAAATTTTAAATATCAGTGATGATAAGAAAAATAGAATAAATGATTCTTTAAAAATAAATGAGCTGCGAGACCAGCAGTTAGCGTAATGGCTATGTCGCTGGACTCCCATGTAGTCGACCGCGGTTCGCATCCTGGACCCAGTGGCTTAAAACCCACGCATGTGCGTGCGTGCCCAAGATCCTGAGAGGAGAATGGAGGAGAAGGAATTGTGGTGTGACCATCCCTCCTGAGGGGTGATTTCTCGTTTTCTGTCTCTCTGTCTCTGTCTGTCTGGCGAGCGCACGCGCCCTATAGCAAAAACCTCTAAAGAAAAAAAAAAGAGCTGGGCACAGTGGTATAAATCTCCAGCCCTAGTTACCAGAGAGACTAAGGCAGAAGGAGGAGGATGACAAAGTCAGAAACAGTCTTTTTTTAAAAAAAAAATTAAGGTATCAGAAAGAATTTGGAAGAAATGACCAACAGACTATAGTTCTGAAATACCATTTCCCAAAAGAAAAACTGGCAGAGTTCAGTTTCCGGTAGTGGCAGACAAGGTCATTATGAGCAAGCGCCCTGGATAATTTCTGGGAACTCTGGACAAAATATTGAAAGCAATTATCTGAAGGCACTGGGAAGTAACCAACAGTGAGCAGAACTGAAGGGGAGTCACCACTTGGAAAAAGGGAACAGCCCTGGAAAGTGTCACACTTCTATGGCTTCCTGCTTCAGGGGAGGTTCTGGGCAGTGCATTACTAGATGGTTAGAGCTGGGTTGAAGAATCAGAGGATAGTGTGGAATTACAACCGGAAAGAAGGGGTAAGAAAGAAGGTTTACAAAGGAGAGTGCCACAGAAAAGAGTCCCAGTTTCTGCTTTTAAATTCGGCCCCAATTTCTGACTGACAAGGCAGACTCTGAACAGCCCAACTAGGGATATAAGAATCTAAACAGTTGCCCAAAGCAGTTAAAAGTGTGTCCACACAAAAAACTGTACATAGATGTTTATAGCAGCTTTATTCATAATTGCTAAAACTTGGGAGCAAGTAAAATGTCCTTCAGTGGGTAAATAGAAAAATAAACTGTATATTCAGACCATGGAATATTAGTCAGTGTTTAAAAAAAAAAAAAGAGCTGGGCTAGCCCTGTAGCATAGTGGTTAAACACTGCACACTGGGAATCAGATACCCCACCGCTGACTGCAATTTGAGTCCTGGTCTGGTGGCTTGAGAGACACTCAGGGTGAATGCATACATGTACCCAGAATCCGGACAGGATGGAGAGAAGGAGGAAAAAGAACCGCAGTGTGACTATGCCAGACTCGGGTGCTTTCTC
>NW_006159757.1:6260777-6268121 GCF_000334495.1 Tupaia belangeri chinensis
CTGCTTTATTTCCCTATGGGAAGTGCATGCATCTTCAGCAATTAAGAAGAAGAAAGAAAGAAACGAGCTACCAGGCCATAAAAAGACACTAGAGAAATCCTAAATGTATCCTAAGTGTAAGAAGCCAATCTGAAAATGACAATCTGCAGAAAACAGAAATATGGTGACAATAAAAATATCAGTAGTTGCCAGGGACTAACACAGAGGGAAAGATGAACAGGTGAAACAGAATTTTTAGGGTAGGGAAACTGTTCTATATGATATAATGGGTATGCCACTGTACCTTTGTCGAAATCAATAGCATGTACAAACCAAGAGTAAACTCTAATGTAAACCACAAACTCTGGGTAATAGCAATGTGTCAGTGCAGGTTCATTAAAGTATGACTCTGACTGAAGATGCTGATAGTGGGGGGGATTGGGGGAAGGGGTGGGATGGGTGGGATGGGGGACAAGAAATAAACAGAAACACTCTATACTTTCTGCATAATTTTGCCATGAATCTAAAACTCCTACAAAATAAAGTACTTGTTTAAAAATTAACTATGCCAGGTAAAACACCACCAAAAATATGACATAGATCCAGGTATAATAGTGCATGTGTATAGTCCCATCTATGCAGAAGGCTGAGACAAGACACTGCCTCAAAAAAAAAAGAAAAAAAAATCATAGGTGGTGCTGGCAGGTGACGTGGTGGTTAAGGCACTGGACTCCCACATGGCTGACCATGGTTCAAGTCCTGGACATGGCAGCTTGGTTTTGCAGGTTTCCTTTTTCTCTCTCTGGTCAAATTAAAAAAATAACAACAACAAGAAATAAAATTAAATAAATAATTCTTTCAAAAAATTATAGGTAAGTTTATAAATTATATGCCCGAGATGCACTAAAAACTATAAAACTGTGCTGGGAAATATACTATAATCTTTAATCAATATTGAAGACTCAATATGGTTAAGATGTCAATTCTCGCCAAATAGGTCTACAGACTATTTGTATGGGATGTGTCCCAATATAAAGCCCTAGGACCAGCAGTTAGTGTAATGGCTATGTCGCTGGATTCCCATGTAGTCAACCGCGGTTCGCATCCCGGACCTGGTGGCTTAAAACTCACGCCGGGTGCATGTGCGTGTGTGCCCAAGATCCCAAGAGGAGAATGGAGGAGAAGGGATTGCGGTGTGGCCATCCCCCCTGGGGGGTGATTTCTCGCTTTCTGTCTCTGTCTCTCTCTGTCTGTCTGGCGAGCGCACGCACCCTATCCCAATATAAAGCCATGTAATCGTTCTTACAGAAATTGATACAGTGATTTCAAATTTTACAAGGAAATGAAAAGGACCTATTTACCAAGAACTATGAAGGGTTTAAAATGTTATCCTATTTGTAAAATAAGACAGTCTCCCACAGTTCCATCGATTTTCATATAAGACATTAGACTCCTGGGTAAGGGATAAAGAACTCTATTACTCATAGCCATTCCACTACTGAGTATTTATCCAAGATAAATGAAAGCATAAATGCTCATAACATTTATGAACTTTATATAAAAAGCCCAAAATCGGAAATGACACAAATGTCATTAATAGGCAAGTAGGTAAATTGTGGTACAGCCACATACTGGAATAATATTCAGCAATAAAGAGGAATAAATTATAGATATTGGCAATGACATGAATAGAACATACTGGGCCAACTCCTGGTTGAGGGAGCCGGATCCCACGTGATTGACTGCATGGTTCCAAGCTCGGCCACGGTGGTGTGAGAAACATGCCGGGTGGATGTACACCTGTTGGATCCCTAACCCTGACAGGATGGAGAAATGGAGAAGGCATTGTGGCATGACCATGCCATGCCCACACCATCCTGGGGTTGCTTTCTCTCTCTCTCTCTCTTTGGCAAGTTTAAGTGTCTTCTGGGAACAAAAAAAGTTGGTTCATTCCTGAACTTCGATACTAAAATTCCTCTTTTAAATCTCTACTCACAAAGCTGATTTTAAATGCCACAAAATAATGCTGTTAAACTAAACTAAATTGGCCCAAACAAGTCTCTACACTTGGGTGATAAAATTGGCCCACAAAAGTCTCTGTAGAAACTGACCTGCAACCTAGGCAGATGTATATGCAAACTGTAGGAGTACACTCTGGAAACCTGGTCACTGAGCCTCAGCCAATCATATCGGCTGACCTCTCAGCCCATCAGAGACTGAAAGCTGCTAAAACATGGCCTTATAATGTAAATACTGACCACAGCCAAGCAGGTTGATTTTTTATGTCATTTCCTAGGTGTGTATGTCACATCTTTTCCTCTGGTTACAAATATAACCAGCACACATGGTAAGGTAGGGCACTCTGAGCCGATATTGGTCAGAACGCTGCCCTATTCCAAAACCTATCTCCAGATCAAATAAACTCCGTTCAATTTTACTGGTCTCATATTTTTCTTTTCTTTTTCTTTCTTTCTTTTTTTTTTTAAGAATTATTTATTTAATTTTGCTTGTTACCATTTTTTTTTTTACATTTGCTATAGGGCACATGCACTCAGAGACAGAGACAGACACTGAGACAGAGAGAGAAAATGAGAAAGTAAGCCACCCAGTCCAGGAACTCAAACCAAGGTCAGTCATATAGGAGTCCAGAGCCTTTAACCACCATCCCACCTGCAGGCCCCCGGATTTTTCTTTTTCACAATGTCAACTGCTGCATCTGTTTGAAATCTGATGATAATATTTTTGAAATCAAGTACTATCTGACTACACAATAGAGCAAAGTTTTATTATAACAAACTACAATAAACTAAATTTTTATTGGTATTTTGCTTTATTAATGTTTCTTGAAACAGGCTATAAAGGCTTGGTCATTTTAAGTCAGACAACGTTGCTGATGAAAGACATAAGGAAGGGGAAGGGTAGCTTTTTAAATAAAATCATTATCAATAACTTTCTAACTCAGTCAGGAGTCAGAGTATTTCTCTCTCTTGTTTTTGTTTTTGCTTTAGTGTGCATGCACTCACCAGAAAGACAGACACAAAGAGAGAAAAAGTAAGAAATCACCCACCGGTGGCGATGACCATGCCACAATCCTTTCTCCTCCATTCTCCTCTTGGGACTTTGGGCACAAGTTCACCCACATCTGGTGTGATTTTCAAGTTGCTGGGTCCAGGTCTTAAACCACAGAGTTGGTCATATAAGATCCAACCACCTTAACCTTCATGCCACCTGCTGGTCCTAGAATGGTTATTTCTTTCTCATCAGAGGATACCCAATTTTCTATTTCACTCCACTTTGAATAGAGCTAGTTCCAGAACCGTAGCAGAATAAAAGCTGTAACTCTGTGATCACTTTCTCAAGTATCTCTTCTGCAAATAAAGGATCTAGGATGACCTAAAAACAGAAACAAAACACACATACGAAAGACCCATACAAAACTACCAGTGGATCTGGTGATCACGTTGACATTAAAATAATTACAAGGGGACTAGCAGGTGGTATAGTGGTTATGTTCCTGGACTCCCACATGGCTGACCATGGTTCAAGTCCCGGACTCGGTGGCTTCAAAAATCACAGCGGGCATGTGTGCGTGTGTCCCTAAGACCCCAGGAGGAGAATGAAGGAGAAGGCACTGTGGTGTGGCCATCCCCCATGGGGGAGGGTATGTGTGTGTGATTTCTCACTTTTCCCTCTTATTATCTTTGTCTCTCTCTCTCCCTGACAAGTGCATGCACTCTAAGGCAAAACCTCTAAAAAAATTAATTAAATAAAATATGAAGACTTGAAATCTGTCACCAGTGAAAAAACAGAACTAATCTTTATACAGAACCTGCACCTTTCTTTTCTTAGAAATTTTTTTCCTGTTTTCTTTGTGAATGATAAACTTTGCTTCATATCTAAAAAATAAATAAAATAATTACTATAGGGTCAGCCAGTAGCATGGTGGGAAAGGGGGCTAGATCCCACATTGTTGACTGCATGGTTCGAGTCCTGGACTTGAAGGCTTGAAAAACACACAGGACACATATGCGTGGATGCCCAAAATCCTGAATGGAAGGATAAATGGAGAAAGGGATTGCAGCCTGACCATTCTCCAAGGTGCTCACTCATTGTCCCTCCATCTCTCTCTGGCAATCACGTGCAACCTCTGGCAAATTAAAATAATAGAAAAAAAAAAAAAAGAACAATTACCAGGTCAGTCCCACAATGCAGTGGTTAAGTGCTGTGAAGAGGAAATCAGTTCCCATGTGGCTGACCAAGACTCCAATCCCAGACCTGGCAGCAACACAACAGGTGCCTGTACGCCCAGGACCCCGATGGGGGAAGAAATGAAGAAAAAGGATTGTGACAAGACCAGGCCCCATGGTGGGGCAAGAGACCCGTTTCATTCTCTCTCTTGCTCTGGCATGTGCATACACCCTCTGACGTTAAAAACAAACAACAGAAAATTTACTAGCTGCTGCATGTACTGGGCACTTGAATATGGCCAGGCACTGCTCTAAGTGTGTTATATATTAAATTCTTAGCAATCCTGAAGTAGATTCTCATTCACAATATATGTATTTGGAGTTGAAATAAAGGAAAAAAATCAAATGTAGTTAAACTAAGACACCATTCAACATGACACAGCTAAGAACTTGGAAATCAATGTTATGTTTTCCTGCCTGTCAGTTCAGTGGAATAAGACGGTCTAGAGTTTTCCTAACTAATTGGTAAGGACCAGATTTAGTGAAAAAGTAGTTGAACAATCAAGAGCAAACCACCCCTGCCAATGATAATAACTTGCTTAGCTGACATAAATGACTCTGTCACCTAAGAGGTTCTACAGTACCAAATACCAGAAAGAAAAACTAAATATAGGGACCAGCAGGTGACGTGGTGGTTAAGGTGCTGGACACTCCCACATGGCCAACCACGGTTCGAATCCTGGACGTGGTGGCTTGCTTTCTCGCTTTCCTCTCTCTGTGTGTGTGTCTCTCTCTGGTCAAATTAAAAAGAAGGAATGAATAAATAAATAAATCTTAAAAAAAAAAAGATATCTGTTAAAAAAAAAAGAAGAAAAACTAAATATAGGGGCCAACCAGTGGCATGGTGGTTGAGGTAGCTAAATCCTACATGGCAATTGCATGGTTTGAATCCCAGACCCCCTTGAAAAATCTCCCCGAGATGATTTCTCACTTTCACTCTCTCTGGCAAGCTATATCCTATAGCAAATTAAAAGACAGGGAGAGAGAGAGAAAAACTAAATACAAAAGTTCAGGAAGTCAAGTAGTGGCACAGTGATGGCACAAATGAACACAGAGAAGGTCCTGGGTTCACATCTTTGGTCCCTCACTGTGTATAGCAGGTGCATATGCACTTGCCTATGATCTAAGTTAGCTAGGCATGGAAGGAGATCACAGTATATGAACCCTGTTGTACCTGTCTTTCTGCTTCTCTCTCTTTCTCTTTTTCAATCTCTCTCTCTCCTCTCTCACATGAATTTATTTTATAAATAAATTCAGTAACAAAATTAGAATCCAAGTCCAAATGATATCACATTTCTGGAACCCATTTGTAGTATCACTCATTTTTTTTTTTTTTGATAATGTGTTAGCCAGTTGGGCTTTATAATGAAAATAAAGATTTTACTATTCAACTGTCAAAATTCTTTGAGAAAAGCCAATGATTTTTCACAGCCAAGCATTATATTGTAAAAGCAGTTCTTTTTTATAAGATATAAAGGGCGGGACCAGCAATTAGCGTAATGGCTATGTCACTGGACTCCCATGTAGTCGACCAAGGTTCGCATCCCAGACCCAGTGGCTTAAAACTCACGCCGGGCACGTGTGCGTGTGTGCTCAAGATCCCGAGAGGAGAATGGAGGAGAAGGGATTGCAGCGTGGCCATCCCCCCCTGGGGGGGTGATTTCTCGCTATCTCTCTGTCTCTCTCTGTCTGTCAGGTGAGCGCACGCACCCTATAGCAAAAACCTCTCAAAAAAAAAAAAAAAAGATATAAGAGAGATGAGTTTATGCCCCTATCTGCAATAAGAACCTAAAAGGTAATATGCTCCTGAAGCCATTCCAACCGATTTGTAATTTGTCCACCACCTAAATCCTCAAATTCCAGTCTTCTCTATTCCTTTCTCCTACAAATAATTCAGCTGATAGATAAAGTTTCTGAGCTATCTCTAAGGCTGAGAGAAGAAAAAAATTCAAAAATGTGGAAAAGAACCCTGAGCATGATACTGCTAAAAATCAGTTTTCCCCCAATGAATTCAGAAAGCTAGCAGCAGTTTCATAACTTCTCTAATTTTCTTCTACCATTTCTTTCTTAACTTTAACAAAAACATCACTTAAGATACTGAGGTAAATAATCACGTAAAAAAGATAAAAGAAAGCTAAGAGCTTTTCTTAGATATTTATACCCGTGTGAAAGAAAAAAGCCACTATTTCCCTCAAATCAAAATACAATTACTCTTTCATGAAATAACTCACAAATAGGATGAAGAATTCAAGCAACGTAAAGTCAACGTGGCTTTTTAAACTTTAGAACAAGCCTGAGTGCCCTGACAGTCCACCAAGTAATACACTCTCTAGTGTTCACTTTCACGTCCCAAAGACTTTCCGGCACCAACTCACTCTTACTCTCTGGGAGTACCCATTGCTATTCTGCAGGCATGCTGCCAATTTCTCCTCCAATATCAGAGAACTTTCTTCCTGGCCATACTGACTAAGGGAGTGGTAAGAAACAGTTCTAACTAGATAATGGGGCAAAACAATGCACCTGTGATAGAAAAGACAGTTTCAGAATGATGTGTATATGGCTTGCTTTAGTTCCTGTATTTTAATTCAGCTATACTTTGTGGTATGACCCCTACATAGGAGTCCTTTCTCCCTCTCCCACTTTCTCTAGTGAGTGCACAAACCTTATGACAATTAAATATATATATATTTTACTCTTGGCTTCTATCCCATTTTCTTCATTATTTTAGGTTTATGAACTCAACAACTACAACTAAAATCCCTTTACTGTTTTAATGGGGTGACAGAAGAAAACAAAAGTGGATACATAGATTTGATTCTCCCTCTTTAATCAGAATCAAGAGTGGTTTAGGACTACCACTTCCACTGTGTTGTTCTGTTCTTCCACAGCCTACAGACAGTGGTTCAGGAGTTCACACTATAGTCACATATTTCCAAATGGCTCCCATGATTCTCCAATATACTACCAGTCTATTTACAGACCTACATGTTTTTTGTTCATCATACTCTAGAAAGCCTACTCAAATAAATACACACATATACATACACAACACACAAACATGCACACACATGCACATTCCTTCCATAACTTCATGACTTTTCTTTAAAAAAAAAAAAAA
>NW_006159757.1:6268711-6287784 GCF_000334495.1 Tupaia belangeri chinensis
TCTCCCGGTCTGTCTGGCGAGTGCCCGCGCCCTACAGTGAAAATCTCTCCAAAAAAAAAAAAAAAAGAGGTAATTTTTGGGGGGACCAGCAGTTAGCGTAATGGCTATGTTGCTGGACTCCCATGTAGTCAACCCCGGTGGCTTAAACTCACGCCGGGCGTGTGTGTGTGTGTGTGTGTGTGCGTGCCCAAGGTCTCAAAAGGAGAATGGAGGAAAAGGGATTGCAGCATGGCCATCCCCCCTGGGGAGTGATTTCTCACTTTCTATCTCTCTGTCTGTCTCTGTCTTTCTGGCAAGTGCACATGCCCTATAGCCAAAACCTCTCAAAAAAAAAAAATTGCCAGAGGGTGCATATACTGGATAGACAGAGACCAAGAGAGAAGGAAAGTGAAAAATCATCCCCACTATGAATGGTCATGCTGCAATCCCTTCCCCTTCATTTGCCCCTCCTTTTGGGACTTAGGGTACACAAGCGCAAGTACCTGGCATGTTTTTCAGCATTTGAACTGCACAAGCAGCCATATGGGATCCAGCCGCCTTAACAACCACACCACTCACTTACCCCCTTCGTGATTTCCTAATGGGATTCCCTGTCCCTTAGAGGGCTCTTTTTAATTCTCTTCACTTACATTTAAATCTTTTCCTTCAGTGTCCAGTTTCAAGTCAAAACTTACTTCTTCCAATAGCTTTAATTTACATATATCTTTCCCCATTCTAAATTCCTACTATACTTACTACTTCCCACATATGTTAGTTTTGTCTCTTCCATGTGTTAACTTTTTCAGGGCTAAAAACCAATACAGCTTATATGTGTGTATCTCACAATGCCTAGTGTAATACCAGACACACAGGAATTGTTTTGAGGCAAATGTTCCCTTCCAATTATCTTTTGGATGCAGTGTGGTGCTGCTATTTTTAGAAATTAACAACAAACTTAAAATATAAACTCCATGCATGCTTCCAAATATGCACTGGTTGACAAGAATTTCTGTGCGGTACTAACTACTCCTGATAAGCCCTGAATGTATTATTCTTATAAACATGGTAGTTCTTGCTTCTACTTAATTTCCAAATCCCTCTTTCAAAAGGTTGAGTCATGTTGGTAGATTTATTTGGTAGCTGACAGTTCAAGTGGACTGAGTGTTGTGCTGGTAAATGTTTAACATTTGGCTTTCTGGAGGCCAGGGGAATATGTGTATGTAAATTCATTGTAACTTTTATTGACCTAAAGGATTAACAGCATATAATTTACAAATAATAAAAATACAGTACTCTTTATTAAAAATTCCATATAGCCAATTGATTCTTGCAGAGTGTTTTTGTTAATATTTGCCAAACTTACATGCTAGTAGCCAACCTACAGTTTCAACTAATGAATGAATGTAGTTCTGACATTAAAGCTGGTTTACTGCAGAAAACCACCAACTTTTACTTAAAGGGCTAGATAGTAAATATTACAGGCTCTGATTGAAAGACCTTTTACATCTACTCATCTTCACTGCCGTGCCAAAGCAGCCTTAAACAATATATAGTCAAGCAGGCACAGCTGAGTTCTATTAAGATTTTATATACAGGGCAGGCCAGCAGATGGCATAGCAGTTACATCACTGGACTACCACATAGAGGACCATGGTTTGAGTCCCAAACCCAGTGGCTTGAAATTCATACCAGGCAGTGTGCCTGTGTGTCCAAAGATCCCAGGAGGAGAATGGAGAAGGGATTGTGGTGTGGTCAGCACCCCTGGGGGGTAATTTCTCACTTTCCTTCTCACTGTCTCTGTCTTTCTCTGGGAGCACATGCACCCTAAGGCAAAAACCTCTTTAAAATTTTTATTATTATTATTTACAAAATCAGGCTGCTGGGGGACCAGCAGTTAGTGTAATGGCCATGTCACTGGACTCCCATGTAGTCGACTGCGGTTCAAGTCCCGGACCCGGTGACTTAAACTCACGCCGGGCGCGTGTGCATGCGTGCCCAAGATCCCGAGAGGAGAATGGAGGAGAAAGGATTGTGGCGTGGTCATCCCCCCCGGGGGGAGTGATTTCTCGCTTTCTATCTCTCTGTCTCTCTCTGTCTATCTGGCGGGCGCATGCGCCCTATAGCAAAAACCTCTCCAAAAAAAAAAAAAAAATCAGGCTGCTGGTATAGTTTGCTGACCTCTGGTTTAAAGTAAAATAATACATTAGGACCAATAGATGGTGTACTGGTTATACTGCTAGAGTCTTGGATTTGAGTTCTGTACCCGATGGCTTAAAACACACAGAGCGCACGTGTGTGTCTGCCCAAGAGGAAAATGGAGGAAAAGGGACTGTGGCATGGCCATCCTCTCTGGGAGGTGATTTCTCACTTTCTGTCTCTCCCGCTAGCTCATGCATCCTATAGCAAAAAATCTTTCTCTAAAAAACAAGTGAAGTAAAACATGAAAGGCATATTTCAGAATCTCACTTGTCAATAATGTGAACAGCTTCTTTATTGAATCATATAATACAGTTTTAGAATACTAGAAGAATATTTTATCACTTTTGGTACTATTTACAAAGAAACTACAGACAATGTTTTGAACTTAATGTATATTTTCAACATTTATCATTACATCAACAAAGCAATAAATCGAGCCATGATTTGAAGCATCTGCAGACCTTTGTGATGTATGCAATCTCTTCAAAAAGTTCACGTACAATATATTATTATGAAAAAAGTATGCAAATTTCAAAAATTTCTAGGCCAAAAGAAATTCATACTTTAATTCCATTTTTTTCTTTTTAATTGCCAGAGGGTACATGTACTCACCATAAAGAGACAGAGACAGAAGGAGAAAGAATACCCCGAAGGAGTGTGGTCATTCCACAATCCGTTCTCCTCTATTTCTCCATCCCAGAAGACACGCGCCTGGTGTGTTTTTCAAGTCAACTGGATCAGTATTCAAACAAGGCTGGCCCCTTTAATTCCAGTTTTTCTGTGAACTTTTTTTTTTTTTTGAGAGGTTTTTGCCAAAGGGAGCGTGTGCTTGCCAGACAGACAGACAGACAGAGAAACAGAAAGCGAGAAATCACCCCCCAGAGGGGATGGTCATGCCACAATCCCTTCTCCTCCGTTCTCCTCTCGGGATCTTGGGCACGCACGCACACGCGCCTGGCGTGAGTTTTAAGCCACCGGGTCAGGGATGCAAACCGCAGTCGACTACGTGGGAGTCCAGCGACATAGCCATTACGCTAACTGCTGGTCCTTCTGTGAATTTTTTGAAGTCCCCTTGTAAATACTCCTGAAATGGCTACTTTCAAACTACCAATGTGGTGTTCCTGAATGTGTGGTTCAGAGACGTTGAGTAGCACATACTTACGGGGTACATCTGCTATACAGAACAAAAATATTTAACTTTGAGAAAAAAATAACTAAGAAGAGATGGGTTTTCAGGCCTTTTGAGGTTAACATAATTTGACTAATGAAAAGTTCGTATGATTAATTTTTGTAAGATTTTTTTCTAAAACATATTATTTAAAATTAATTAAGGCTACCTATTTTTAATAACTAACACATTCTTCCTGAATATTTAGCAATATTTACCAAATGGGAATGCGTCTATTCCAGCACTCCACTGATCTCATGTGCCAAAGACAGGACAGTTTGAACAGAAATGGATAATTAACTGAAATGGACCGATATCTAACACATTTGTTTAAGTTCAGGAGCGCATAGTGATAGTGCTAGTTTCTGACTACTAGAAGCAGCTGAAGAACCAATTCATTACTCAGAAAACTGCTGAGTGAAGAAAAGAGACATCATTTATCCAGCCTTTCATATACAAACTATCCAACTAGGGTACTAAACAGTAGATAAAGGAAGTTTCTCTTTACAGAAGTAAATAAAGAAGTAAGGCTAGAATTAGACTGTCACCATTTTGTAACTTCTATTGATTAATGGTCAGTGTTTACTAATATTACTCATATTATATACTTTACTTACAGGTCATATTTATTGTTTTCCTGTGCTGTCTGTTCCCCCCACTAAAATGCAAACTCTGCAAGAGCAAGGATTTTTGCCTGTTTTGTTCATTTATATATTTTCTATGTTCATAACAGCACTTGGCACACACATCCAGAAAACAGTAAGTCAACTGAATAAATGAATAATAAGGAACTTAACATAAATATGTACAAAGAACCTAAAGGACAGTACAACTAACTTAAATGTTTAGAGGAACTGAAATATAAATCTAAAACTCTAAAGTAAAATTTTATCTCTTAAATATCAGAATGTGTATTGTGAGGCCAATATTTTAAACACTATTTGTTTTTAATTTTAAATTTACATATGGCAAGTCAGTTGGTGGCATAGTGGTTAGAGTGGCTGGATTCCACATAACCGGATTGCTCAGTTCAAGTCCCAGACCTGGTGGCTTAAAAAAACAGGTTGGAGGAAACCAGCAGTTAGCGTAATGGCTATGTCGCTGGACTCCCACGTAGTCGACCGCGGTTCGCGTCCCGGACTGGGTGGCTTAAAACTCACGCCGGGCGCGTGTGTGTGCGTGCCCAAGATCCTGAGAGGAGAATGGAGGAGAAGGGATTGCAGCGTGACCATCCCCCCTGGGGGGTGATTTCTCGCTTTCTGTCTCTATGTCTCTCTCTCTCTGTCTGGTGAGCACACGCGCCCTATAGCGAAAACCTCTCAAAAAAAAAAAAAAAAAAACAGGTTGGACATGTGTATAACCAAAATCCCAAGAGAATGGAAGAGGAGGGATTACAGCATGGCTACCCCCTTGCAGGAGTGCTTTTTTATTTTCTCTACCTCTTTCTCTATCTCTCTCCAGCAAGTGCACAGACTTGATAATATTTTTTTAATTTACATGCAGTACTGATTTTGCTTCCCACATATGACTTCCCCAAATTGACAGCATGAGTTGTCCTACCAATCCTAGAATAAAAGGAATGCAGCAGTTTCTCATTCATGATGGCAAATCAATGAAAAGAGTAGTTAACTGTCAAGTTTGTTTCTTAATTAAAACCTAGTAAAGATTTAATCTATAGGTCCATCACTAAGAATAGAAAATAACATTGAGCTTCACTGCTTTTGGCTGAGCAATTTACCCTGGCCCAGAGAGAATTTATCAGGAGATGTGGACTCACATCTCAAGCAAACCCTATAATCTGTAACTCCATGGATCCAAACAATTTCTAAAAAACAAATAAACAAACAAACAATATTCTCCTGGGCCAGCAGGTAGTATAGAGGTTAAGGTGAATGGATCCCAGGCCAACTGTGGGGTTCAAGTCCCAACTCTGTGGCTTGAAAATCACACAGGGCATAGGCATATGTGTTCCAAGTCAAGGAAAGAGAATGGAGAAAGGACTGTGGTATACTCATCCACCTGTGTGGAGAGGGGAGTGATTTCTCACTTCCTGTCCCTCTCCAGGAGTGCATGTACCCTATAGCAAATTAAAAACAAAATCAAGGGCCAGCAGGTGGCATGGTAGTTAAGGCTCTGGATTCTCACACAGTCAGTGGTTCAAGTCCTAGACCTGGCAACTTGAAAATCAAGCCAAGGGCATGTGTGTACATGCCCAAAATCCCAAGAGGAAAATGAAGAAGGGACTGCAGTGTGGACATGCCCCTGTGGGGTGACTTCTCACTTTCCACTGTCTGTCGCTCTGGCAAGTACATGTGACCTATAGCAAAAAGCTAAAACAAACAAAAAACACAGTAACCTCCCTTTTTTTCCTAGAGAGATTTTTGCTATAGAGCACGTGCACTCACCAGAAAGAGAGAGGGGAAAAAGCGAGAAATCATCTCTCAGAGGGGATGGCCACACTGCAATCTTTTCTCCTCCATTCTCCTTCCAGTATTCTGGGCACATACACAAGCACCTGGTTTGAGTTTTAAGCTACCAGGTCTGGGACTCAAACTGCAGTCGGCCATGTGGGAGTACAACACCTTAACCACTATGCCATCTGCTAGCCCCCTAACCTCCCTTTTTTAAACATCAAAAAATGTTATGAACCTCTAGTAATTGTTATAATATTACTATATAATATAAGTGGGAATACATTTTAAGAAGAGAGCTAAGAACTAAGTAATACCAAATGAATTTGCACTTGGTATGTCCTCATAGCCTAGTGAGTGGTTATGGGAACCAGATCCCACATGGCCAACTGCAATTTAAATCCCAGCTCCAGTGGCCTGCAAAATAAACTAGGTTCATGTGCATATGTGACCAGAATCCTTAGAACAGAGAAATCCCAATAGAGTAGAAAAATGGAGAAGAGACTGTGACATGACCACGCCTCATTGGGGGGTGGGAGGGTGCTTTCTCCCTCATCTCTCTCTATTTCTCTATCTCTAGTGAGTGTATACACCCCCTGGAAATTAAAAAAATTAAATGGGGCTTGCAGGTGGCATGATAGTTAAGGCGCTGGACTCCCTCATGGCCAACTGCAGTTCAAGTCCCAGAACTGGTGGCTTGCTTTCTTTTTCATCCTCCCTCTATCCCTCTCTTCCTCTCTCTGGTCAAACTGAACAAGAATAATAAATAAAATGGAGGCCAGCAGGTGGCGTGGTAGTTAAGGGTGCTGGACTCCCACATAGCCAATCGTGGTTCGAGTCCCCTCTTTCTCTCTCTCTCGCTCGCTCTGTCCTTCTCTGGTCAAATTAAAATTAATTAATTAAATCAATTTAATAATTCTTTTTAAAAAGAAGAAATAAAATTAAATAAATAGTTCCTTTAAAATTTTTAAATGAATTTGTATTTCATCAACAACTGTTAAACACTTTTAAAATACAATTATATATACATTATGATTTTCTTTCAATGTAGTCTACATTCAATGCTTATACAATATGAATTCACATAGATCATGCAATAATCCTAAATCTTTCCAGATATCCAGGATCTATGTGAAACCAGCGGCATACTATACTTCAAATTTTTCTGTGGATCTCTGAGTCTTTAGAATGATACCTTATAAATGAGAATTACTACTTGTGGTAATAGAACCTATACACAAAAAGAACTCAGTAACTAAAAATTTAAAAAAATAAAAAGAATTCTTTGAGGTCAAGACTGTCTTAGACTCAAATCCTGAATCCACCAATTACTCGCATGTGACTTTGAATTTTTTCTTAATTTCTGCCAGAGGGCACATGGGCTCTCCAGAGAGACAGAAAATAGAAGTGAGAAAGCACCCATCATGGAAGAGGGCCAAGCTCCAGTCCTTTCTCCCTCCTTTCAGGATTCTGGGTACACACACACACTCACACACACCTGGTATGATTTTCAAGCCACCAGGTCTGGGACTTGAACCACATAGTGGGGCATGTGGTTACCAGCTGCCTTAACCAACACACTATCAGATGATCCATGGTGATCTTAAAAATGATCATCTCTTGGGATCAGCAGATGGTGTAGTGTTTACGTCACTGGGCTCCCACTTGGCCAAATCCCAGACCCAGTAGCTTGAAACTCATGCTGGGCACATGTGCATGTGTGCCGAAGATCCTGGGAAGAAAATGAAGGAGAATGGACTGTGGCATGGCCATCTCCTCTCAGGGGGTAAAGTTCTCACTTTCCCTCTCACCGTCTCTGTCTCTCTCTCTCTCTCTGGAGAATGCACACACGCTAAGACAAAAACCTCTACTAATAAAAAAATTGTTGGGGCCAGCAGGTGGTGTGGTGGTTTAGGGCACTGAACTCCCACATGGCTGACCATGATTCGAGTCTCAGTTCTGGTGGCCAGCTTTCTCACTTTCCCTTTCTCTCTTCTCTGTCTGTCTGTGGTGAAATTTAAAAAAATAATAATAAAATAAAATGAAAAATTATTTTAAAAATCATCCCTTATACTTTGTTTTGCTCATCAATAAAATAAAGATACTAATGGAACTTACTTCATAGGATTATTATGAGGATTAAATGAGTTAATAGTGTAAAGCCCTCAGATCAGAGTGTGGCACATAAGTAATGTGCAGGTATTGCTGCGTGGGTATTACTGTAGTCAATGTTTCATTAAATTCAGAATTTTGGCTCTATCTCAAGGTGTGACATAAACTCACCATGTTTTATTTACTTTTGTTACTAAAATATAGAAAGACAAAGTCAAAAAAAGGAATGTCTCCAAAAATGTTTTAACATTTGTTAAAACATGAAACATCTGTTATACTGTAAACATATGCTTGCTAATAAGCCATAAGGTCACAGTAGTTAAATACAAGTTTTGTAGGCCTAATAATTGTGCAGTATTTATAAATTATGATGTGTACTGTATAGATAGATAAAGGTACAGGATTTTGTACTATTCATTTTCATTTCTCAAAGCAATTTTTCTCAGTACCACAGAGGGCAGTTCTAGCTATCCTTTCCTTTCCCAAAAGCCAGCTTTAATAACAACGAATGGACTAACAATACCTTCATTTGAGGCTGAATTTTTAAAATGCTTTAAATGCAGAAATAAGTCCATCCCGGTTTCATATTTAATTTGTAACAGAATATCTGTCAAGGGACCCGGAGAAGGCTGTTAGCTGATGACTGGAAGCCTGCTGAGATGGGCTCCACACACAGGTAATACTCAACTGTAGACAAAATCTTCCGACCTACATCTCACTCTGCTTTAAAGTTAATCTGAACACATTGTACATGAAAGGAAATGAAAAATGAGTTTTTCTTCTCTACTAGGGCACTGGGACTTCCTGAGTTTTTCATTCCATTGCTGATTGGTCTAGAACTACTATTTCCTTCTAACTATTCCCAATTGTGCCTGTCAGACATAATTAGAGTTGTACACTGAAGAGAAGTGTTAAAATGTAATAATATCATTAAATCTGACAAATGTGTTTTATTTTAACCCTTGGTATATCAGGAAGAATAGCCATTACCATTTAACATCTGGGTCCAATGGAACCTTTTTATTTTTAAGCCATTTTATGAACAACTTATATAAGTATAAATAAAAGGAAAGTTAAAAAAAGTTCTATTAGAAACTTTAATAAGAATTTGAAACATATCAAATTCTTTATTCCATGTAAGTTTTGCTGTGCAACAACATAAAATATAGAAAAATACTGCCATACATCCTTTGGTTATAAAAATATTATTGCATGATCGAGATCTTCCTGTTGAATGACTGACTAGTTTGAGACACCACATATTTTTCTTTGCCCATAGAAACACATCAGTTCATAAGTTTAAAAAAGATGATCTAGAATGCTGTCATATGAAGACCGAGAATATAAAATTTCACTTCATGACAAATTTCTTCAACATCATCACCACCACCACAGGTCAGAAATGCTATCACTTAACATTTAGCTTGATCTATTTCACACTTGTGAAACATGTCCGTTTTTTTCTACTACAAGTGAAAATAAATTCTAAATTTTCACCTGTATTCAAATGAAAGCTGAAAGTAAACAAGACAATGTTTTCAGTCCTTTTTAATGTTTTTTAAATATAATGTTCTGGGTCCCACAATAAGAAAAACAAAGGGTGGAAATTTATTTCACTATTAGATCATCTATAAGTGATTTCATCATTCTTCCATTTTATTATTTTGGTCTTTTTTAAAAGCATATTTGGGGGGAACCAACAGTTAGCGTAATGGCTATGTCGCTGGACTCCCACATAGTCGACCGCGGTTCGCGTCCAGGACCCGGTGGCTTAAAACTCACGCCGGGCACACGTGCGTGCGTGCCCAAGATCCCAAGAGGAGAATGGAGGAGAAGGGATTGCAGCGTGACCATCCCCCCTGGGGGGTGATTTCTCGGTTTCTGTCTCTATTGTCTCTCTCTCTGTCTGGCGAGCACACACGCCCTATAGCAAAAACCTCTCAAAAAAAAAAAAAGCATATTTGGGGAAGATTGATGAGCAATAAAATATTTCTTATGATGTTAAATGAGCAAAAAGTTTCAAAATACAATTATATATGATCTCGAAAATCCCATAATGCCTTAGAGTTATAAAATGGTCCAAGGGATATATGGTAAAAACAGAACGAGTTTGGTTCAATATTTTTTTTAGAGAGAGATATTTTTGCTATAGGGCACATGTGCATGCCAGAGAGAGACAGAGAGACAGAAAGCGAGAAATCACTCCCTAGAAAAGAAGGTCATGCCACAATCCCTTCTCCATTCTCCTCTTGGGAACTTGGGTGCACACAAACCTGGCGTGAGTTTTAAGCTGCCAGGTCCAGGACTCGAACTGTGGTTGACTACATGGGAGTCCAGCAATGTAACCATTATGCCATCTACTGGTCCCTGTTCAATATTTTTTAAAAAGTAAATTTTCTTTTTGTTCTTTTTCCAGGAAAGACCTAAAATTACAAAATACTAATCCTTTCAAATAGCCAAAATGCTCAGAAATAAAACTCAAAACAGCAGTTGGAGCCAATAGACCCTAACAGTACACCAAAGGGTTAAGAACACTTTTTCAGGGCCAACAGGTAACATGGTGGTAATGGCCAGCTGTGGCTCAAGGCCCAGATTTGGTGGCTTGAAAAGTCACTCTGGGCATGCCTGCATGCATGTATGGCCAAAATACTGAGAGGAGAATGGAGAAGGGACTACAGCATAGCCATCCTCCCTGGTAAGTGATTTCTCACTTTCCCCCTGTCTCTGTCTCTCTCTGGTGAGCACATACACCCTATGTAAAAAACTTAAAAAAAAAAGAGCACTTTTGCCCAAACTATGTTAAATGTTAGTACCAGAAGAACTAAAAATAAAAAATGCAAATAAAACACCATCTATACAAACATATTCTTGCTTCCACACACCTGATCCTTACTAACAAAACCATCCAAACCAAAAAATTTCAGTCTATTTTATGCATTTCCAGTTCATTCCTATGCCTAGCACTGTCTAAAACATAAGAATTAGTTAATGGCTAGAATGCAGTGGTAGGCACATTAACTCAATAAAAACTGCAGTATATAAAGTTATAGCCTCCAACTAAGCTATGACACAGTGGGCACTGGGTACACATGCATGCATACAGGCACCCAAAGACTGAAAGGATCACATCAAAATAACAGTGATTAAATTCTAACAGGAGTTGTTTTTGTAGTTCTCGCATTTTCAACTAAACATTTAAAACAAAATAACTTCCCCCAAAATTGTTTAATCTGAGCCAGTAAAAATAAAAATTCTACTTTGAAATTAAATTCCAGTGAGACTGCTAGGATACCAGTGTAGTCACACATTTATTATGGCATTGTAAACTGATACAATTCTTTTTGGAAAGCAATGTGTAATGTATGTCAAAAACCATAAATGTGTTTATATCTTTGACCTGAAAACTCCTACCCTCGTAATGTATCATAAGGAAATTATACAAATGAAAAACAGGCATGAAGATACAATTTATAATATAAAATATTCACTTAATGCAATTTATAATACTTTAAAATATTAAAAAATGTCTAATAATAGAATACAAGTAAATTCTGGCATATTGTTTCAGAAATAGAAAACATAAAAAAATACACAAGAACAAAGAAATTGTACAGCATGATATTAAGTAAAAAAAAGCGGAACATAGATCGTATTGAATAAAAGCAGCAAAATTAAGTTGTAGATAACTGAATCAACTAGCCAAATACTCTTTTCGTAACAGAAAAGAGGGTGGGCACACTAAAAAAGGAAAACTGCTGTGCTAGAATAAGAAAATGTGTTAATTTTTAAAGTATCTTGAAACAGGGCTTTCATGATGTTTTTTCGTTTGTTGTGCTTTGTTTTTGTTTTTGTTTTTTTTGAGAGGTCTTTGCTATAAGGCACGTGCACTCACCAGAAAGACAGAGAGAGACAGAGAGACAGAAAGCAAGAAATCACCCTGCAAGGGGGATGGCCACGCCGCAATCCCTTCTCCTCCATTCTCCACTTGGGATCTTGGGCACGCACACATACGTGCCTGGCCTGAGTTTAAGCCACGGGGTCTGGGACTTGAACCGTGGTTGGCTACATGGGAGTCCAGTGACATAGCCATTACACCAACTGCTGATCTCAATGCTTTTTTTCTTAAAGAATTATTTTATTTAACTTTATTTATTTATTACTTTCCAGTTTGATCAGAGATTGAGGGAAAATGAGAAAGAAAGCCACCAGGTCCAGGACTTGAACCACGGTTCACCATGTGACAGTCCAGAGCTTTTAACCACCACATCACCTGCCGGCCCCTCATGATAATGTTTAAAAATCAAAACAAGGGGGGCCAGCAGGTGGTATGGAGGTTAAAATGCTGGATCCCACATGGCTGACTCCACAGGTCAAGTCTCAGACCCAGCAGCTTGAAAATGAACACATGCCGCATGTGCATGCATGCCCAAAATCCCAAGAGGAGAATACAGAAGAGACTATGGTGTGGCCATACCCCCTGGGGGGTGCTTTCTCATTTTTCCTCTCTCTATCTCTCTCTGACAAGTGCACATGCCATATAGCAAAAACAAACAGACAAATCAAAACGTGCAAGGGAAACTGGATAAAAATTTCAAATTTTTAAAAAGAATATGTAGAGTTCCAGAAAAAATATCTTAAGGCCTTTGTTAAAAGGAAAATCTTCGAGACACCGAAGTTCCCTTAAGGTAAATAAATCATAAGTATATTCATATGTAAGGAGCTGGTCAGTGATACAGAAGTAAAACCTGGCATTCTGCAAGGCTGACCCACATGGTATGGTTCCAAGTTCATGTCCAGAGACCTTACTAGATACGCCAGGTACATGCATGCTCACAATCTGGGGCTGGCTGAAGCAAAATTAAGACTCAGTTGAACATGCTATCTTCCCTTTCACTCACTCATGAAAAAATAAATAAACTTTAAAAAATATATAAGAGAATGTTTTAACAAAATTCCACAGAAGCTAAATTTTTAACAAAATTGTTAGTAGTTTTTCTAAACCAAGTTTTAATACTTTAAGTTGTATCTTTTCCCTGAAGATTGTGATAAACTTTTTGGCATTTAGTTGGATATCCATTAACAGTAATAGAAAAGGAAAGAGCGCCACCTGCTGAATTGAAATCATTTCCATGAAAAAAAAAAAAAGGAATCAAATTCCTTATTTATACTGCAGAATCTGAAGTCTCCAAAAAAAGCAAAATGGATAATACAGGAGCCAGCAGGTGGCATGGTAATTAGGGTGCTGGACTCCGACATAGCCAATCAAAGTTTGAGTCTCAGACTGGCAGCTTGCTTTCTCACTTTCTCTCTCCCTCTCTGGTAAGCAAATTAAATAACAATAATTAATGAAATTAGAATAAAATAGTACTAACAATAGCAACATGTACTTAAACATTATATGTTACTACATAATAACTGATAAAAGCCTAAACCACATCTAATTACACAAGAGAAATAATCAAGATGTTAATTATGCACATACCACTGTATCATGCACAAAATCTCAACAACTAATCAATAAGTATCAGAATGCTCATAGTGGAAAAAAAGGAGGGAGGGAGAGAGACTGGAGAGAAGAGAAGAATGGAGGGGTAGACAACAGGGCAAGAAAAGTATTACTTTTTTCTAATAAAAAAATTAGATGGCAGCAAGTACATTTAAGTATTATTTAACATGAAAAATCTTAACTGTGTCTAAGGGTTCTGAAAAAAGATTAAACGCAAGTAAAAGAAGATCAGTAAAACTAAAGTCCATTATCAAAAAACAATGAGAGACAAACACAGAAATCTAAAAGGAAACTGCAGAGATGTGACCAGTATCACCTGCATATATTCATATATATCTTCATTTGATTTCTCTCAAGGCTAATCACCTTTACATGACTGAGCTGTGCTAAGATCCCCTAGGGGGTGATTTCTGATTCTTCCTCCCTGCCATCCCCTATCCTCCACGCACCATATGGCAAAAATCCTAAAATAAATAAGGAATGAAAGAAATTTGTATTGGGAACCAGCAGTTAGCGTAATGGCTATGTCGCTGGACTCCCACGTAGTCGACCGCGGTTCGTGTCTCGGACCCGGTGGCTTAAATCTCACGCCGGGCGCATGTGCGTGCGTGCCCAAGATCCCGAGAGGAGAATGGAGGAGAAGGGATTGCGGCGTGACCATCCCCCCTGGGGGGTGATTTCTCGCTTTCTGTCTCTATGTCTCTGTCTGTCTGGCGAGCGCACGCGCCCTATAGCGAAAAAAAAACAAAAACAAAAAAACCTCTCCCAAAAAAAAGAAATTTGTATTGAGGGACCAAGAGATGGCATAATGGTTATGTCACTGGACTCCCATGTAGTCGACCGCAGTTTGAAGCCTGGACCTGGTGGCTTAAAAATCATGCCAGGCACATGTGCATGCATGCACAAAATTCCAGGAGAAGAATGGAGGAGAAGGGACTATGGGAGCTTTTTTGGTAAATTCTTTTAAATTTTTTATGTATATAAGCAAAACAGCATGGTCCTGGCAGAAAAACTGACTCGTAGATCAACGACACAGAATAGAAAAATACAGAAATAAACCCCAAAACATACAACCAAATAATTTTTGACAAAGGACACAAGAGAATCTAATGGAAAAAAGAGAAATCTTTTCAGCAAATGGTGCTAGAAAACGGCAGAAAAATGAAACTAGACTCCTCTCACTCTCATCAAAAATCAACTCAAAATAGATCAAAGATCTAAATGTAAAACATCAAAATATAAAACTACTAGGAGGGGACCAGTGTAATGGCTATTCACTGCACTCCCATACAGTCGACCGCAGTTCGAGTCCAGGAACCAGGGGCTGAAACTCACATGGGGCACGTGTGCGTGCGTGCCCAAGATCCCGAAAGAAGAATGGAGAAGGGACTGCAGAGTGGCCATCCCCCCTGGGGGGGTGATTTCTTGCTTTCTGTCTCTCTGTCTTTCTGGAGAGCGTACATGCCCTATAGCAAAAACCTCTCCAAAAAAAAAAAAAAAACTACAAGGAGAAAACAGAAGGGAAACATTTGAAGACATTGGAGTAGGCCTATCTCTTAAATAAAACCCCTAAAGTACAGGCAACAAAATAGACTAATGGAATTGCAGGAAGATAAGCTTCTGCATGGCAAAGGAAACAATAAATAAAGAGACAACTAAGAATGGGGGAAAATATTTGCAAACTATGTTTCAGATAATGGATTACTAACCAGATTATATATGGAACTCAAGCAGCTCAACTGCAGAAAAACTAATAATCAATTTAAAAATGGGCAAATGAACTGAACACACAATTCTCAAAGAAAGACATGAATGGCCAAAAAGCATATGAAAAAATGTTCAAAGTCTCTTATCATAAGGGAAATGCAAATCAAAACAACAATGAGGCCTTTTGAGCAACTGTTTCTCTGTCTCTTCAGGTTCACTCCCACCTCTCAGAAGTGTACTTTCACTTTTACTTAATAAACTACTTTTCCCTTACACTATTTGTGTGTTTCATTCAATTCTTTGTTCAAAACACTAAGAACCTGGATATCATCACAGAAGCCACCCTGCAACATATATTATGGCGAGTCAGCCAGGATATTCAAGGACTATTTACTCTGTTCTCCCTTCTTTTTCAGGAAGGCCCTCCTCACGAACCACAACAGTTATGTGAATGGAGAAAAAGAATATTAAGCTCTAGAATTGCAAATGACCATAAAAGAGGGATGTCAGTTCCTTGGGACCGCCACTGAATTCTGTGAGTGTTCCAACACCAACAACAGCCCTTCCAATGACACACTTCATAATAACTCAACAACCTGCTCCTGTCGCTGCTGTCCCACCTAGATCCAGTAAGGCGAGAATTACATGATCCCCAATAGGTAGGGCCAATGCTCCTATCCAGCATGAAGCAGTTACAGAAGAGAGACCATCCACCTTCAGCTCCTCAAAAAGATTTATGGAGATCATGCCTCTCAGGGAGAAAATGAGGCAGGAAAAAACTAGCAAATGAAAGCGGGTAAGGGGGCTGCAGCATCTACCCATATGGCTAGATTTAAAAAAAAAAAAAATCAAGGCAAAAATTTTCCTACCAAAGGTAATATAGACAATATAGGCAAGAGATTAGTGGGGAGGTGTCTAGCTGATTAAGCAACATTTGATATAGTCAATGAGATAAATCAGTGGGCCCAGTCACATTTGAAATAGCTGATGAGGAATCAGTGGGCGCAGCTACATTTGACAGAGCCAATAAGATGAAAACAATCAGTGGCCCCAGTCAATAATCAACCCACACGACCTAGGTTAAAAATTATAAATTCTACAGAATACAGCTGCCAAGGCCTTTTGAGTCACTCTTTGTCTGCTCAGGACCGCTCTTACCTCTCAGGAATGTACTTTCACTTCTATGCAAAAATGCATCATGACTTTTCCAATAATCCAGTAGAAAATGGGGGCAGAAACATAAGCAAAAATGAGAAGTTTGGGCAGCAGCCTCCAGTTCCATCTCCAGGCCTCTGGGCAGTAAGGGACAATGAGGCAGGGGTACCACTGACCCCACCACCTCACTTCCAGGCTCCCCAGCCCAAGACCCACCCAGACTCACCCAGACCCATAGGCAAGTAGGCAGTTTTTCTCTCTTTTTTTCTTTGCTCTTCTCCATTCTTTTGTTAATACCCTCCTCTTCCTTTCCCCACAGACTGTCCTTTTCCTGCAGCAGCCTCCAGCTCCATCTCCAGGCCCCTGGCAAAATCACTTGCCGCGAGACTTTTTCTTTATTCCCCTCTGTACTCTTTTCTATTCTCTTCCCCATCTTCCACGTTGCCAGAGGGACTAGGCAGGTCTAGAATCAGAGATCTGAAATTTTCTAGTAATAGAAGGTTCTCTGGGATCCTCCCTTGTACTGAACCAGCTGTGAAAATGGAGATACTGCTCTTCAGACACCTGAATAGATTATCTTTCTTGAGACCACATTACTAAAAACAACAGAAGAGAGACTTCGGCATATGTCAATTCGCAGCAAAAGGGAAACACACTCCTAGTCAGTGAAACATTCTTCTAAGAGGTATTCAAAAGTGAGTACATCTTCCAATGGCTAGAAGTAGAAGAAGAGCCTCAGGTCTGAATAAACAAGGAAATATGTCTCTGTCAAAAGAACAGAGTAACTCCACTCCATCTTTCATGAAAATGGAGGATGTTACCAAAATGTCAGAGAAAGAATTTTGAACATTCATGGTGACCAAATTCTATGAGTTGGAACAGAAAAGACACAACGAACTACAGGTGATTAGGAAGTCCTTCCACGATATGAAAGAAGAAATGTACACTCTGAGAAAGAATCAGATGAAACTTAGAGATGAAGTCTGTAATAGATGAAATCAAAAACTCTCTTGAAAGTATTAAAAGTTGGGGACCAGAGGGTGGCATGGTGTTTGAAGCGCTGGACACTCCCAAATGGCCAACCATGGTTCAAGTCTCAGACCTGGTGGCTTGCTTTCTCACTTTCCCTCTCTCTCTCTCTGTCTCTCTGTGTCTCTCTCTGGTCAAATGAAAATAAATAAATGATAAATAAATAAATAATTCTTAAAAAAAAAAAAAAAGAAAGCATTAAAAGTCGATTAGACCATGCTGAAGATTGAATCTCCAATGTGGAAGATAAAACCTCTGACCTACAAAAACAACAACAACAAAAAAAACACAAAAATGATAGAGAAAATACCAAAAAAACAGGAGGATAATAAACAAGAAATACTAGATTCCATAAGATGCCCAAACATCAGAATTATTGGCATCCCAGAAGGTGAAAAAACTAATAACAGCATGGAAAATCTATTCCATGAAATCCTGGAAGAAAATTTCCCAAGTCTAAAGAGGCACTCAAGCATCCAAACCCAAGAAATACAAAAGACTCCAAATAGAATCAACCCCAGAAGATCTTCCCCAAGGCACATCTTAGCCAGACTGGCCAAAACCACAGATAAACACATGATACTAAAACTGGCAAAGAGAGAAATGAGAAGTGACTTACAAAGGTCATCCCATCAGGCTAACACCGGACCTCTTTTTTTTTGGAGAGATTTTTGCTATAGGGTGTGTGCGCTCGCCAGACAGAGACAGACATAGATACAGAAAGCGAGAAATCACCCCCCAGGGGGGATGGTCACGCCGCAATCCGTTCTCCATTCTCCTCTTGGGATCTTGGGCTCGCACGCACACGCGCCTGGTGTGAGTTTTAAGCCACTGGGTCCGGGACACGAACCGCGGTCGACTACGTGGGAGTCCAGCGACATAGCCATTACGCTAACTGCTGGTTCCCAACACCGGACCTCTTAATGGAAACAATGCAAACAAGGAAAGAATGGGAAGATGTGTTGAAAGTGTTAAGAGAAACAATTTCAAACAAGATTATTATATCCTGCAAGATTATCCTTCATATAGGAAAAAAAAAAAAAAAAGATTAAAATCTTCTCAAACAAAACCTGAAAGAATTTGCCAACACCAGACCAGCTCTTCAAGAAACCCTGAAGAAAGTAATGTTCCAGGAAAACTAAAGAATTAACAGACAAACAAAGGAATAAAAGGCAACTAAGACAATGGCCAACTTAAAAGTCGGGACAGATCCAGTAACATCAATAATAACATTGAATATTAATGGATTAAATTCTCCAATCAAGAGACACAGACTGGCTGAATGTATTAAAAAACAGAAACCATCCATCTGCTGCCTACAAGAAACCCATCTCAAGGATAAAGACATACACACTGAAAGTGAAGGGCTGGAAAAAGGTATTCCATGCAAATGGAAACCAAAAAGAGCGGGGGTAGCTATGCTGATTTCAAACTAAATAGGCTTTAAGACAAAAACCATAAGAAGAGACAAAGAAGGGCATTATATAGTAGTAAAAGGGATAATTCACTGAGAAGATATAACCCTTATAAATATCTATGCACCCAACTCAGGAGCACCCAGATATGTAGAAGAAAGACCGCAAGATCTAAAAGGAGAGATAAACTATAGCACAAAAATTGATGGAGATCTCAACACCCTATTATCTCCTTTAGACAGGTCAACGAGATAAAAAATAAGCAGAGAGATCCAGGACCTAAATGATACCATGAATCAGATGGACATGACAGATATCTGTAGAACTTTCCACCCCAGCAAAAAAAAAAAAAAAAAAAAAAAAAAACCAAAAAAAAAAATTTTTTTCACCCC
>NW_006159757.1:6292343-6300318 GCF_000334495.1 Tupaia belangeri chinensis
TTTTGCTATAGGGCGTATGTGCTCACCAGAAAGACAGAGAGATAGAAAGCGAGAAATCACCCCGCAGGGGGGATGGCCACGCTGCAATCCCTTCTCCTCCATTCTTCTCTCGGAATCTTGGGAATGCACTCACACATGCCTGGCATGAGTTTAAGCCAGTGGGTCTGGGACTTGAACCATGGTCGACTACATGGAAGTGCAATGACATAGCCATTACGCTAACTGCTGGTCCTGGGAAAGACTTCTTAAATAAGACCCCCAAAGCGCAATTGATAATAGCTAAAATAGACAAATGGGATTACATAAGACTAAAAAGTTCCTGCATGGCAAAAGACACAGTAATTAGTGTGAATCAACAGCCCTCAGAATGGGAAAATAGTTTTGTAAATTATGCATCAGGTAAGGGACTGATAACCAGAAAACACAAGGAACTCAAGCAGCTGTTTGGAAAAAAGGATGATCAACCCTATTAAAAGATGGGAGAATGAGCTGAAAAAAACACTCTATAAGGATGACATACAAATAGCCAAAAGCATATGAAAATATGTTCAACATCCCTCATCTTAAGGGAAATGCAGATCCAAACAATGAGATACCACCTAACCCCAGTCAGAATGTCTAAGATTATAAAAACAAAAAATGATAAGTGTTGGCAGGGGTGTGGGAATGTAAATTAGTTCAGCCGCTGTGGAGAACAATTTGGAGATCCCTCAAAAGTCTACAAATAGAACTACCATATGATCCAACAATCCCTTTGCTTGCTATCTACCCAAAGGACAGAAGAATCCTTTTTTTTTTTTTTTGGGGTGTTTTTTGTATTAGTGGAGTGTTTTTTGCTATAGGCATGTGTGCTTGCCAGACAGACAGAGAGAGACAGAGAGACAGAAAGTGAGAAATCACCCTCCAGGGGAGATGGCCACGCCGCAATCCCTTCTCCTCCATTCTCCTCTTGCGATTTTGGGCACGCACGCACATGCGCCCGGCGTGAGTTTAAGCCACTGGGTCTGGAACTAGAACCACAGTTGACTACGTGGGAGTACAGCAACATAGCCATTACGCTAACTGCTGGTCCCAAGGACAGAAGAATTCTTCATCAGAAAAGTGCTTGCACATTGATGTTTATTGCAGCACTATTAACAATTGCTAAGACACGGTACCAACCGAAATGCCCCCAAACAGATGAATGGGATGAAAAACTGTGGCACATATACTCTATGGAATACTATTCAGCCATAAAAACCAACAAAACCCTGGCTTTTGACAGAAAGTGGAAGAATATGAAAGAGCTACTGTTGAGTGAAGCAAGCCAGGCTATGAAGGAGAGACATTGTATGTCCCCACTTAATATATACTGAGTGTCCCCACTCTGTGACTGAAACTGATTGACTAAAGGATATACAAACACAGTAAGTGGGTGTAAATACCAGATATAGTGTGTGTGGAAGAGCAGGGACTGAGGAAGGAAATTTAGAAGAAAAATATGGAGGCAAAGCATTAATAGGACAAAGAAATGGGATATTATCTGTTGAAGCTATTTTACAGTTTAATCAACTGGACTAGGGAGAAATTTTCCCATGATGAAATATTCACTTTGTAAGCTAAATAATGTGATTGAATGTATAAAAGAAAATGAAATTTTAAAAAAAGACCCTGCTGGGAATACTGTATCTGTATCTCTCTCTATCTCTATTTCTCTCTCTTACTAATGAAATAAAGAAAAAAAGTAATACCTGCATAAAAATAGCATATAAGCAGAAAAATGAAAGTTTATTATTCCCTAACAAAAGGGACCATGTACATTAATTCTCAGAAGCAAAGAAGTGCAGGTATTTGGCTCCAGCATCAGAGTTAAAACAAGAAATGAGATGACTATCTGTTGATGATAATGTGTATGGTATCTGCAACTGGACTGGTGTGAAGTACATTCATGTTGGATAAACTCACTTTTCAATTTTGTAGTGTTGCATAGCAATTGAATGTATAAAATAAATTAAAATTTAAAAAAAGGAAAAAAAAAGAGTTTGTTTTTTCTTTACCTGTTTCAGTAATCATAAATGATAGTATCAATATCAATATTGTATATGTAATCTGGGATAACACAAATAAAGAATCATGGAATATTCTATCATTTTCTCTATCCTGAGAACCAGAATTTTCAATATGGATTTAAGTATTTACTGACATGACATAAAAAGTAAAAACTCTGAGGCCAGCAGATGGTGTTGAGATTAAGGCAGCGGGATCCCACATGGATGACTAAGAGGTTCAAGTCCCAGATCCAGCAGCTTGAAAAAGATGCCAGTGCATATGCACACATACCCAAAATCCGGAGAGGAAAATAAAGAAGGATTGTGGCAAGGCCATCCCCCCTGCGGGATGATTTTTCACACACTCCCTTTTCTCTCTATTTCTCTCTGGTGAACACATGTACACTACAGCAAACTTAAAAAAAAAAAAAAAAAAAAAGTAAAAACCCTGTAGTCCTAGATTTTAATTGGAAATATCTTTATGAACACATAAGGTATCCTTATCCTTTTATCTTCGTGGTATAGGGGAAACTAGATAAACATATTCAGAAAAATGAAACTGAACCTTTATGTCGCATTACTTATAAAAAAAATCACTTTGCAATGGATTATAGATTGTTTTTTAATTTTATTTATTTATTCACTTATTTTATTTGAACAGAGAGAGACAAAGAGAGAGAGAGAGAGGGAAAGTGATAAAGCAAGCCACCAGGTCCAGAACTCAAGCAGTGGTCCACCATGTGGGATTGTCCAGTGCCTTAACTACTACACTACCTGCTGGTCCTGCAATGGATTACAGATTTAAACATATGACCTGAAAGTATAAAACTACCAGAAGAAAATATAGGAAAAAAGTAGGCATTGGTCTGGGCAATTAATTTTTAGATTTGACCCTCAGAAGAACAGGTAACAAAAGCTAAAGTAGACAAATGGATTACATGAAAATAAAATAGCTTCTGCACAACAGAGGAAACAATCAACGGAGTCAAGACACAATCTACAGATAGGGAGAAAATATTTGAAAGCCATACATCTCGAAAGGAGTTAATAGGTGTTCAATCTGCTCTCTATACAGAAATACAACAAACAATCTAAATAAAAAATGACATGGGACTAGCAGATGGCATGGTGGTTAAAGGTGTTGAACTCCCACATGGCCAACCATGGTTCAAATCTCAGTCCTGGTGGCTGTTTTCTCATTTTCCCTCTAACTATCTCTCTATCTCTCTCTGATCAAATTGGAAAATAATAATAAATAAAGTTAAATAAAAAATAATTATTTTTTTTTAAATGACCAAAGGTCCTGAACAAACATTTTTCAAAAGAAGACATAAAAATGGTCAACACATATATGGAAAGATGCTTAATATCACTAATAATTAGAGAAATGCAAATTAAAACCACAATGAGGTCCAGCTGATGGTATGGTAGTTAAGGTGGCTGGATCCCACATGGCCAACTAAGTCCCAGCAGCTTGACAAACATGCCACGTACATGTACATGTATGTCTAAAGGTCCCAAGAGGAGAAAGGAGGACATGGGACTGTGTTATGGCTGTCCTCCAAGAGGAGTGCCTTCTTTCTTTCTTTCTCTTTCTCTTTCCATCTCTCTGCAGCAAGTGCACATGCCTTCTGGCAAATTAAAAACCCACAATAACTTATCACCTCAAATCTGCTAGAATGATTATTACTAAAGAAAAAAAAAGAAAGTTGCTGGATTCCCACATAGCTGATGCCGTTCAAGTCCCAGACCCGGCACCTTAAAATGCATGACGGGTGCATGTTAGCATTTCCAAAATTCTGAAAGGACATGGAGCCGGCAGGTGGTGTGGTGGTTAAGGTGCTGGGAGTCCACATGGCTGAACATAGTTCAAATCTCAGACCTGGCAGCTTGCTCTCTCTCTTTATCTTTCTTTCTTTCTCTCATCAAAATTAAATAATAATAATCAAATAAAATTAAATAAATAAATATATTTTTTAAAATTCTGAGCGGACAATGGAGAAGGAATTGCAGTGTGGCCATCCTCCCTGGGGGGTGATTTCTTGCTTTCTTTCTCTCTGTCTCTCTGGTGAGCACATGCACACTATAGCAAAAATCTCTCTTGGGGCTGTCAGGTGCCATGGTGGTTAAGGTGCTGGACTCCTACATTGCTGACCATGATTCAAGTCCCAGACCAGGCAGCTTGCTTTCTCACTTTCCCTTCCTCTCTCTCTGTCTCTCTTTGGTCAAATTAAGATAGTAATAATAACAAATGGAATTAAATGAATTATTTATTCTTAGAGAGACAGAGAGAGAGAGAAATAGCAGCAGCAGTACTGGCCAGGATGGAAGAAAAAGGAACCTCTGTACACCATTGGTGGGAATGTAAATTAATACAGCTAATATGGAAAAACTCAATGGTGATTCCTTAAAAAACTAAAATGATAGAGTTATGAGGTGGTGCCACAGTAAAATACAACATTCTATAAGGCAATCTCACACAGGAGGGGTTCCCTGCAAGTCTGACAACCAGCCTGAATATGCTACAGGCACAACTGCCCATAATCTGGGGTTGACTGAAGGCTAGAGGAGGATGGTGACGCTGGGCTCGTTCAAGGTGCTCTCTCTCTCTCATACTTATGAAGGAAATAAATAAACTTACCAAAAGGAAAAACAGAATTACCATATGGTCCAGCAATCCTACTTCTAGGTATTTATTTACCCAAAAGATTCAAAATCAGTATGTCAAAGAGATGTCTGTACATTCATATTCATCAGCACACTACTCACAACAGCTAAAATAGGGAATCATCTTAAGTGTCTATCAAAAGACGAATGGATAAAGAACATGTGATATATATACACAATGGAATACTGAGCCCAAAATAGAAATTTTGTTATTTGAGATAAAATTGATGGAATGAGAGAACATTACACTAAATGAAATAAGTCAAACACAGAAAATCAAATATCACCTTTTACATGTGAAATGTAAAATAATTAGACTCAAAGCAGAAGGCATAATGGTGGTTACAAGAGACTGCAGGGGTTGGGAGACAGGGAAATGACAGTCAAAGCGTATAAAGATTCAATGAGACAGGATGAAAAGTATTTTTTCCCCTTAGATATAGTGCACAGAGTGGTGAACATGGTAAAGAGTAAAGTAGTATACATTTTAATACCTTAGAATAAGCAAAAAAAAGAATTTCAGATATTTTCAAAGCAAAAAATAAATAAATATTTCAGGTGCTGGATGTTAGCTCAATTTAATTATGCTACATTGTATTATAAATCATAACATCACTTTGTACCCCATAAATATATTTAATTTGTCAATTTACATTTTTAAAAAATTTTTTAAAGACCCTTCACCAAGAAACCAAGGTTGTTTTTTTAAAAAAAGATTGACTCCAAGTGTAAGATATGAATATGTAAGATAAACCTAGAACATTTTGTTACACCAGACATTAAAATACATTATCAATGACTACTAGGTTCATGTCAAAAGGACTATAAAGCAGCACTGAGTAAGCTGTCTCTGGCCAGATATGGGACAAATAAAGCTGCAACAAAGACATAAATAGTAATGAATGAGGGACCAGCAGTTGGTGTAATGGCTATGTCACTGGACTCCCATGTAGTCGACCATGGTTCAAGTCCTGGATCCAGTGGCTTAAACTTACACCAGGCATGTGTGTGTGTGTGCCCAAGATCCCGGGAGGAGAATGGAGGAGAAGGATTGCAGCGTGGTCATCCCCCGGGGGGTGATTTCTTGCTTTCTGTGTCTCTGTCTCTGTTTTACTGGCAAGTGCATGCACCCTACAGCAAAAACCTCTCAAAAAAAAAAAATTGTAATGAATTAATCCTAACAAATATGCTTAAACTTAAAAGTTCAAAAAGATACATATCAGGCCTAGGTTCAAGTCCTGGTCCAACCTAAAGACTGGACATAATGAGATCAGCCTATAATCCCAGCAAAATAGGAGGCTGAGGCATGAGGATCTGACATAACAAAAACTACCTTTATATATAGTATTTTCTATATATTGAATATATAAAAGAAAATAACTAGTCACCTCAAATGACAGGAACTAATTATCTTAGAAACTGGGACTATAAAATGAAAGAATCAAGCATTTTTCCTGCCTTTTCTATCATTAAGTTGCTAAATAGTGGATGAACCTAGAAGACATCATGGTAAGTGAAATAAGAAGACAAATACTGTGGCATAGTTATGGTGCTGCATATTGGCTGATAATGCTACTTGAGGCCACATGGAGGGCCTGGGTTCAATTCCTGGCCCACCCTACAAAGCTGTGCATGGTGGTGCACACCTGTAGTCCTAGGTACGCAGGAAGCTAAAACAGAAAGATCTTAACATAATGAGACCCTGTATTAAAAAAAAAGAAAAATTAGAGACCAGTAGGTGGTGTGGTGGTTAAGGCACTGGACACTCTCACATGGCCAACCATGGTTCAAGTACCAGACCTGGTGGCTTGCTTTCTCACTCTCTCTCTCGCTCTCTCTCTGTGTCTCTGGTCAAATTAAAATAAATTTTTTAAAAATTGACAAATATATGATTCTACTGTAAGAGGCACCTAGACTAGACCATTCATAGAAAGAGAAAATGTATGGTGGTGACCAAGGGCTAGGAGAAGTGGCACATGGGGAGTTGTGCTTAATAGGTACAAAGTTCAGATTAGAGAAGATAAAAACACTCTGGAGATGAATGGTGATGACCGCAGCACACTAATGTGAATGTACCTAACACCACAGAACTGTTTGCATACCTAAAAGTGGTTAAAATGGACAATTTTATATTATATATATTTTATAGTAAAAATCAGCTACTTTTGGCATCATTTACACTATCCTAAAGTACACCTCTGGTTCCAGAATGTCATAAAAAGAAATGAATGAATTGCAGCTTTTCCATTTTCTATAAGAAATGAGAGACCAAAATTACTTAAGCACCTCTTTAGAACCTTCATGAATTTAAGGATTGACACATAAAATCAGGAAGTATAAAAGGAACTCTGCAGTGGGACCACTGTGCCTGATTAGTTACTATTTCATAATCAAAAGTTATATATGTCCTGGGACCAGCAGTTGGCGTAATGGCTACGTCACTGTACTCCCAAGTAGTCAAACGCGGTTTGAGTCCTTGACCCGGTGGCTTCAACTCACGCCACGTGCGCGTGTGTCTGTGTGCCCAAGATCCTGAGAGGAGAATGGAGGAGAAGGAATTGCAGCATGGCCATCGCCCCTGGGGTGGGGGGGAGGGTGATTTCTCACTTTCTATCTCTCTGTCTGTCTGCGTTTTTCTGGCGAGCGCACATGCCCTATGGCAAAAACCTCTCCAAAAAAAACGTTATATATGTCCAATAAACGTTTCCACACATCATAACAAACAGGTATGTCTACATAATGTTCATATTAAAAACACTCAACAACTCACACACTGCTTCCAACATAAAGCAAGAGCAATCAATTCATATTAATAAGGGGGAAGGAATTATGAGCAACACTAATTTTTCTTTTTGTTTCCAAGGTTTTCTTTTTTCGTTCCCCAAATCAATTGTTGTATTTTATTATCTTTAATATATCATAAAATGGACTTAGAAATCACTGAGCTTTGGGACCAGCAGTTGGTGTAATGGCTATGTCACTGGACTCCCATGTAGGCGACTGTGGTTTAAGTCCTGGACCCGGTAGCTTAAACTCACGCCAGGAGCATGGGTATGCGTGCCCAAGATACCGAGAGGAGAATGGAGGAGAAGGGATTGCAGCATGGCCATCCCCCCTGGGGGGTTATTTCTCACTTTCTGTCTCTCTGTCTCTCTCTGTCTTTCTGGCAAGCACATGTGCCCTATAGCAAAAACGTTTCCAAAAAAAAGAAAGAAAGAAAAAAATCATCAAGCTTGTTACTATAGCTGGAAAACCCTTAGATCTTACTCATCAGCCTGCTG
>NW_006159757.1:6300332-6309662 GCF_000334495.1 Tupaia belangeri chinensis
GCCATCCAAGAATTTTCTTTTTTTTTTTAATTATTCATTTACTTTTATTTATTTATTTTAATTTGACCAGAGAGGGACAGAATGAGAGAGAGAGAGAGAAAAAGTGAGACTCGGACCACGGTTGGTCATGTGGGAATCCAGTGCCCCCAACTACCATGCCATCTGCTGGCCTCCCCTAAAATATTCTTATATCCTTATTTTTAACTGTTGTGGCTTGCTGCATCACAGCGGCTGCCTTCAAGGATCAACTCAACTTTCTGGCTTGAGATGCTAAACAAGCAACACCTAGTCTAATTTGAACCCTCGTATTTTTCACCCAAGAAATTTCGGATGTCAATAACAGATCCATTCTCCTGAATAATGACATTGATAGGGAAATGAGTAAGACCTCATCTTGTAGCAGACACCCAATGTAACAGCCTTGGTCACGTTCTATATGTGACTACAGATAGTACAAGCTATAGCCAGTTCCATTCTACTCCACCACCATTTGTCAACCCGCAGCCTCTTCTTTTTCTTTCCAAAGAGACTGAGCTCTACACTGAGTAGAGGGAATTGTGCAACCATTCAGAGTGATGTTGACGGTCTGATTGCTGAGAATGGTCTTCATCCTCGCAGTAGATACTGCAAAGAGCTCCAAGTTTTTCCAATTTACTTTATATTCCATTCTCATACAGTACATCTGTACATACAGAAGGCTTTTCTCTATGGTCACATTCTGTTCTCCCCTACTTAAAATTTACAAAGGAGACAAATGCCTTATCAGATATAACCTTCATTACATCACTGCTCTGCCTGGTAATGCCAGTTGCAAGTTTGTAGGTTTAAGGGCTAAAAAATTTGTAGGAAACATTAAAATAGTTTGCGTTTCTTGAAGTTATATGTTGGCACAGAATGGAAAGCTAAGAAAATTAAAAATCTGTTAAAATCATCACCAAAATGTGAGAAACAAACAAAAAAATCACATACCTTCCTGAGAAGACACAATGGGTGGCATGTAATCAGGAATGTATTCCTTTCTTTCCTCTGCATCTTTACTTCCAGGCTGAGGAAATTGCAGTACATTGTTCTTGCTAACAGGAAATGAAGGAATTTGATGTGGGAAAGTAACAGGTTCAATATTGTGAATATAGTCTTCTAATTCATGTAGACTAACCCCCATAAGTTGGAAAGCTTCACTAACATCATCCAAAATTGGGTCTGTTCGGCCATCTGAAACAAAGTCAAAAGCAAATCAAATCATTTTAAGAAAAATGCTTCATTCTTTCATTGTATATTCTCAATTTTTAAGAATCTCTCTTAATATTAAAATATTAAGAGAAAACATTAAGTAAATATGCAGCTCAAAATAAAATATAATATAAATTTAAGGCCTAGTAACTGGAAAAAAAAAATTTTTTTTGGAGAGGTTTTTGCTAGAGGGTGCGTGCGCTCGCCAGAAAGACAGAGAGACAGAGAGACAGAAAGTGAGAAATCAACCCCCAGGGGGGATGGCCACTCCGCAATCCCTTTTCCTCCTTTCTCCTCTCAGGATCTTGGGCATGCATGCACATGAGCCCGGCGTGAGTATAAGCCACCAGGTCCAGGACTCAAACCGTGGTCAGTTACACGGGAGTTCACGACATAGCCATTATGCTAACTGCTGGTCCCATAACTAGAAAAATTTAATACATTTTAAACAGATCACATTATTTAAATATTAGGAAGTTGTAGGGTTTGTTCTTTTAAAAGAGAATACATACACATACATGTGTGAGAAAGAAGAAAGAAGCACCCTCAGCAGAGCCTGGTTAAGCAATGATCTCCTTCCTGCAAGTCTCCAGTCTGTTAAGTTCTTTGGCTCCCACAACCAATGTGTTTTCAGGCTGACTGGGCCAGGGATCTGACCCACAGTCAGCCATGTGGCTTCTAACACTGCAGTCCAGAGCACTATGGACTATACTTTCTAGGCTGGGCCCCAAAAGCTGACTCTTAAAAGTCAACATTAAATATGATATGACATCTAACCAGAACACCACAGACAATCACATAAATAATCAGCTAATATAGAATAATGTCAACAGAAGTTTACAGATAGTTCAATGTATCTGGAACAATGGTTGACATAAAGTCAAGGCCCAATAAATACAACTATTCTGCTCTTTAGATCAAATAACTAGTAGGTTGTGTTGATTAAGAAAATGTCCATTGCAATTCTCTCTGTTGTTCAATGATACATTTCTGGAACCTAAAACAGTGACTGGCACATGGCTGGCACACAACACATGTTATATGAATGAAGTATGCCACCGCATCCATGTTTTAAATCCAAGAATTATTTACAAGGAAGAACTTAGATCATAAAAGTAATTTACACATACATTATCAAATGTAATTAGAGCCACCAGGTCCAGGACTCAAACCGTGGTCAGTTACACGGGAGTTCACGACATAGCCATTATGCTAACTGCTGGTCCCATAACTAGAAAAATTTAATACATTTTAAACAGATCACATTATTTAAATATTAGGAAGTTGTAGGGTTTGTTCTTTTAAAAGAGAATACATACACATACATGTGTGAGAAAGAAGAAAGAAGCACCCTCAGCAGAGCCTGGTTAAGCAATGATCTCCTTCCTGCAAGTCTCCAGTCTGTTAAGTTCTTTGGCTCCCACAACCAATGTGTTTTCAGGCTGACTGGGCCAGGGATCTGACCCACAGTCAGCCATGTGGCTTCTAACACTGCAGTCCAGAGCACTATGGACTATACTTTCTAGGCTGGGCCCCAAAAGCTGACTCTTAAAAGTCAACATTAAATATGATATGACATCTAACCAGAACACCACAGACAATCACATAAATAATCAGCTAATATAGAATAATGTCAACAGAAGTTTACAGATAGTTCAATGTATCTGGAACAATGGTTGACATAAAGTCAAGGCCCAATAAATACAACTATTCTGCTCTTTAGATCAAATAACTAGTAGGTTGTGTTGATTAAGAAAATGTCCATTGCAATTCTCTCTGTTGTTCAATGATACATTTCTGGAACCTAAAACAGTGACTGGCACATGGCTGGCACACAACACATGTTATATGAATGAAGTATGCCACCGCATCCATGTTTTAAATCCAAGAATTATTTACAAGGAAGAACTTAGATCATAAAAGTAATTTACACATACATTATCAAATGTAATTAGATGTCAAATAAAATGGAATTGAAAAGATTAAAAATATAACTATATCTATCTCTTTAACTAAAGCAAGTTTTCCCTGTGCCTACCATTAATAGATTGAAGATCTCTATAGCTTTTAAAACTACAAAGATTTCCAGTTTCTGATCTCTGAAAGCCTAAAGTTCTTTTTTTATTGGAATGTTTCACAATTACTTCAAACTCAGTATGTATGAAATTAAATCACACTGAATAATGTGTGATTTAATTTTGCTAGAATTAGATGTGCACATGCTCACACCCAAACACAAGGGTCTGGAAAGATATCTGGCAAACAGTTAACAGTTTAAGGGGGCAAGAACTGGATTATAAAGGAACAGTATGGTCAAAACAGCAGCCTTTTTTTTTTTGCTAGAGGGTGTGTGCACTCTCTGGAGAGACAGAAACAGAGAGAGAGGAAATGTGACAAAGTACCCCCATGAGAGATGGCCAGGCCACAATCTCTTCTCCATTTCTCCAAAAGGGATTTTGGGTACACATGCATGCACATACATCCAGCATGTTTTCCAAGCTGCCTGGTCTGGGACTCGAACCATGCGGTCAGCTATGTGGGATCCAGATGCCTCAACCACCACATCACTGACTGACCAAGAAACTTACCTCTAATTTTAAACACTTCTGTAGTCTTTGAATATTTCTGCGAGTTACTTCTGTGATGTATGAAAAATAAAATACTCATTGTTCCCTCTTATTGAATATATACATACACACACACACACACACACACATACATACACACACACACACACACACACACACAGAGACTTTCCTGTTCTTATTAAAGCCATTATTATTCTCTCAGTCTAAAAAATAACATTTTGAATTGCTCTATTTGTTTTGCAATCTCAATTCAAAACTTCTTAGTACTTTCACCCCTTTTGCCATGGATTTTCCATTTTTTTCTCTATATTCCTACTACCTCAGCTTCAGTTCTACCCATTTGAATCTATCTTGCACTGCACAATTTTCTTAAAATACCTTCTTTTTTCTTTTGCTATAAGGTGCATGCGCTCACCAGACAGACAGAGAGAGACAGAGAGACAGAAAGCAAGAAATCTCCCTCCCGGGGGAATGGCCACACTGTAATCCCTTCTCCTCCATTCTCCTCTTGGGATCTTGGGCACGCATGCACACGCGCCCGGCATGACTTTTAAGCCACTGCGTCCAGAACATGAACCGTGATTGACTACATGGGAGTCCAGCAACATAGCCATTATGCTAACTGCTGGTCCCTTAAAATACCACTTTCATCATATTATTCCCCAACTCAGGAATACACAATGTTTTCTACCACCTATTTTATTTTTTTTTTGCCTAGTTTTTAAGTCCCTCCATAATCTGATTTCACTCTGTTGAATATTTCCCTTGAATACCCTTCAAATGAACTAGCTACATATTTCGAACCAGACTCCTTAGGAGTCTAAGAATGTTTAATGTTTTCTCATGTTTAATCTCATTTAAACATCTTAGTTTATGCTAGTCTCTAACCTGGAATTATCTTTACTTTTATATATCCATACTTCGTAGTTCAACTTAAATCACATCTCTTCTATAAAGTAATCCTACAGTGGAATCCGTAACTCATAACCATCTGTTCTTTATCTTATTCCTTTTGCATTTACTGACTATAATATGCGAGGGGCCAGCAGGTGGTGTGGTGGTTGAGATGTTAGATTCCCACATGGCCAACTGTGGTCCGATTACTGAACCTGGCAGCTTGCTTTCTCACTTACCCTGTCTCGTTCTCTCTCTGTTTCTCCCTTGTGAATGGAAATAAATACATAAGTAATAATAATAAATTTTTTAGAGATTTTTGCTATAGGGCACATGCACTCACCTGAGAGATAGTGAGACAGAAAGTGAGAAATCATCCCCCAGTGTCAATGACCACACTGCAATCCTTTCTCCTCCATTCTCCCCTCAAGATCTTAGCCACACATTCACACATGCTAGCATGAGTTTTAAGCCACTGGTCTGGGACTCAAACCACAGAGGGCTATGTGGGAGTCCAGTGATGTATGTAATCATTACACCATCGGCTGGTCCCAATAATAAAAATGTTTTTAAAACATGCAATAATTATACTACAGTACTAGTCTTGAAGAGTCATTCTGAAAAATTTAGCAGCTGTTTTCAGTGCATGCACACATATTTCAATCATAATACAACACATACACAGAAACATCTGTCTCCTAATGTGTGGAAAAACTATCACTTCAGAGAAATTTTAAAATGCATTACTTGTTAAATGAATAGTAACTTCCGAAGCTTACTTTAACCTGGAAACTGTTTTTTAATGCCATCAGTTTGGTTTTGCTGCATTTTGACCCTTCTATACCCTTTGTGGGCAGAAATAACGTTTTCATAGTAATATGTCTCCAACACCTAGCACAGGGCTTAGTTCACAAGTAGTGCTCACTAAATGTTTGTCAAAAAGACAACAAGGAGGGCCAGCTCTGTAGCCTGATGGTTAAGGAAGTAAGATCCCTCAAGGCCAACTATACAGATTGAGTTCCAGCCCCGGGGAGATCTAAGTAACACATGTGCAACTGTGCCCAAAATCCAGAGAGGATGCAGAAATGGAAGAGATAGAATTGAAGTGTCACTACATCCCGTTAGGGGGTGCTTCCTCCCTCACCCTAAATCTCCAGTGAGCATATGTGCCCTCTTGCAAATATAAAAACAAAAAAAAAAAAAAAAAGAGAGAGAGAGAAAATAGTAGTACAGAAAAGGAACCTAAATATGTCTAATCAGTGGGACCAACAGATGATGTAATGGTTACAGTGTTCAACTCCCACTGTGGTTCGAGTCCTAAACTTAAAAACTCACGACTGGCGCTTGTGTGTGCCCAAAATCCGGAAAAGGAGAATGGAGAAGGGATTAAGGTGAGGCTCTCCCCGCTAGGGGGTTGGAGATTTCTTGCTGTCTCTCCGTCTCTCTCAGGCTCTCCGGCAGCTCAGGCACTCTATAGCAAAAATCTTTCTGGAAAAAAAAAGTCTAATCGGTATACCAAATTTAGCATCAAAATAGACAATAGAAATTAGGTAATTAGGAGCAGGGTTCATATTAAAGCACTACAATGATCCCTTGATGACTTTGGAATACCTAGTTAGAGTGCCAACACACATTCTGTTCTAAGTGTAAGGAGGAAAGGTTATCTGTGCACTCCAGGGATATTTTAAGTACCTAGAGAAACAGGACATTTTGGTAAAGGAATTTGACAGCAAATATATAATCTGGACTACACATAACATACGGTAACCAGTATACTCAAGGACCATGGAACAGTGACAGAAAGGGTATGAAGCAAATGCCAAGGGATTTTTCTACTGGAGGTATACTTCCCAGCTAACAATGAATGTGCATTACTTTGCAGTTCCAAATTCAGCGGTATTAGTGAAATTAAGCATTTAAAAAATACATATTTTTGGAACTCAGAAAATGAGGTAATTAGCTATGACAGTAGTATATTATCAGTTCATTTATTCAACAAGTATTTCCTGGGTGTCTACTATATTGTGGCCCTACACTAGGTTACAGAATACAAATATAATTAATTTGTCTCCTAGGTAGGGGAAAGAGACATTCACAGATGATTACAAAACAAAGTGATAAATAACAGAAAACTATGCACAGACTTATGAGAGCAGATAGCATGAGCTGCCTAAAGCAAATGATAAATGAATCTCAAAATATAAGTAGTATTACTGGTGGACCAGAGGCCAAAGGATACTCTAGGAAGCAGTATGCACAAAGGAACGGATAAGGACACATGTTTTGGAAAAGACAGGGAGCTCAGCATGGCTGCAGATTAGCATGGCAGGGTGGCAGAAGATAAGGGAAAAATGCTTGCTCAAAAGGGAACAGTGTCCTAAAAGTTTAGATTCTTAGCCTGTCACCAAAGAAGCACAATTGAAATATTTTGAATAATGATAAGATCAGATCTGTGTCATGGACAGATTATTTCAGCAGCACTATGGAAGAATGGAATCTGGAATCTAAGAAGTTAAAGCATCTCTGTGGGACCCAACTTTTCACTCTAGGATCACTTTAACAAAATAAAATATCCTATGAAAAACGCTTCATCCAGTTCTCAGTTTACCACCTTAAAATCATGACCTCAAATGTAAATGAATGGTAGGTCGGTCCACTCCCCACCCCAAATACACATCTGCTGCACATCAACAAGATGATGCGTGGCTTACATTTAAATATCCCAAATTATTAAATATCACCAATTATGACACTACCAGACATTCGCTTAAAAGACAAAAAAAAAAAAATTTTCTGGCCCAGATTACCTGCAGAGCCTTGTAAATTGCCTATGATCTCTCTGCCACACTTTGATACCCACTGACATTAAAAAGAAAAAAAAAAAAAAAAGTAAGGGGAGAAGTCAGTAGAAGCCGACATAAACGGAAAGTTAATCAGCGAAACTGGCAAAGTCAACCTGGGGGAAAAGTCAGTGCAGATGCTGTCTATGAAACGAGCAGGAAAAAGAGGCTGTGTCACTAACGGAGCAGAGCTGTCAACGAGTTTGTGTAGTTAGGAGCTAAAGAATGGCCAGTCTTGTAAGAAACGGCCGGTAGACGGAGCGCCTGTGACAACTAGTTGTAGTAGTTTGCAGGCAAGAGAGGAAAAGGACCCAGGTAGAAGAGGGTGTAAAAACCGAAGCACATTTCTGGGCGAGAGAGAGGTAAGAGGGTGCAGAGACCGGAGCGGAGTCTGGGCTCCTGGTGGTGGCGGGAAGTTAGCGGGTGAGGGAAAGACACCCGAGGAATGACTAGAGTTTGCAGGGGCAGTGGAAGCCCCGGCGCGCTGGAGGCCGAGGAGAGGGCAGACCTAGGACAGGGTGCAGAACGCAAACCCCGGGACGCCGAGAGAGGGACGGGAGACTGGAGCTGTGCACTCCAGGGATATTTTAAGTACCTAGAGAAACAGGACATTTTGGTAAAGGAATTTGACAGCAAATATATAATCTGGACTACACATAACATACGGTAACCAGTATACTCAAGGACCATGGAACAGTGACAGAAAGGGTATGAAGCAAATGCCAAGGGATTTTTCTACTGGAGGTATACTTCCCAGCTAACAATGAATGTGCATTACTTTGCAGTTCCAAATTCAGCGGTATTAGTGAAATTAAGCATTTAAAAAATACATATTTTTGGAACTCAGAAAATGAGGTAATTAGCTATGACAGTAGTATATTATCAGTTCATTTATTCAACAAGTATTTCCTGGGTGTCTACTATATTGTGGCCCTACACTAGGTTACAGAATACAAATATAATTAATTTGTCTCCTAGGTAGGGGAAAGAGACATTCACAGATGATTACAAAACAAAGTGATAAATAACAGAAAACTATGCACAGACTTATGAGAGCAGATAGCATGAGCTGCCTAAAGCAAATGATAAATGAATCTCAAAATATAAGTAGTATTACTGGTGGACCAGAGGCCAAAGGATACTCTAGGAAGCAGTATGCACAAAGGAACGGATAAGGACACATGTTTTGGAAAAGACAGGGAGCTCAGCATGGCTGCAGATTAGCATGGCAGGGTGGCAGAAGATAAGGGAAAAATGCTTGCTCAAAAGGGAACAGTGTCCTAAAAGTTTAGATTCTTAGCCTGTCACCAAAGAAGCACAATTGAAATATTTTGAATAATGATAAGATCAGATCTGTGTCATGGACAGATTATTTCAGCAGCACTATGGAAGAATGGAATCTGGAATCTAAGAAGTTAAAGCATCTCTGTGGGACCCAACTTTTCACTCTAGGATCACTTTAACAAAATAAAATATCCTATGAAAAACGCTTCATCCAGTTCTCAGTTTACCACCTTAAAATCATGACCTCAAATGTAAATGAATGGTAGGGCGGTCCACTCCCCACCCCAAATACACATCTGCTGCACATCAACAAGATGATGCGTGGCTTACATTTAAATATCCCAAATTATTAAATATCACCAATTATGACACTACCAGACATTCGCTTAAAAGACAAAAAAAAAAAAATTTTCTGGCCCAGATTACCTGCAGAGCCTTGTAAATTGCCTATGATCTCTCTGCCACACTTTGATACCCACTGACCTTAAAAAGAA
>NW_006159757.1:6309951-6310528 GCF_000334495.1 Tupaia belangeri chinensis
AATCCTAGGGTGGTTCTACCGATCGCAAATACAGACAATGACAAAAACCGAAGCACATTTCTGGGCGAGAGAGAGGTAAGAGGGTGCAGAGACCGGAGCGGAGTCTGGGCTCCTGGTGGTGGCGGGAAGTTAGCGGGTGAGGGAAAGACACCCGAGGAATGACTAGAGTTTGCAGGGGCAGTGGAAGCCCCGGCGCGCTGGAGGCCGAGGAGAGGGCAGACCTAGGACAGGGTGCAGAACGCAAACCCCGGGACGCCGAGAGAGGGACGGGAGACTGGAGGTGTCACTCGTGACTCGCCGGGGCAGCCCTCCCGCACCCAGCCCAGTACTCACAGAGCTCCGAGTACCGATGGCAGCCCCGGCCCAGCTGCTGCAGATATCGCTGCAGTACGTCCGTGAGGAGGTGGCAAGCGCTGAGCTGCACCGAGGCCCAGCCCAGCGCCTGGCAGATCTGCGCCACCGAGACCCTCAACAACGACCTGGAGTAACTCTCGCACATCCCGCTGCGTGGACGCCACCGCAGTCCTTGCTGCCACTTCTCCCCAGCCCCGCCGCCTGACCTTAGCAGAGTCCCAGA
>NW_006159757.1:6310652-6312477 GCF_000334495.1 Tupaia belangeri chinensis
CTGGACGGTCGCCGGGGCGAGGCAGCATCTGACGAATACCGAAGGTGCCGATGAGAAAGCTCCGCCCCGTGGGAGCGAAGCGATAGTCTAGGTATCAACTCTCCGGTCTGGAAGCCGGCCGGAAACGGTGTGAGGAGCGCAGGTGGAGGATGAACCACAGGACTGCAGGTGTTTGTGGCCTCACGTAGAGGCTCTCCTGTGGGAGAGGAGGAAGACGTGAACGTCAGTGTTTTGGGGGAGAACGAGGAGTTGGGATATGACGTTGAATCGTTAAGGAGTTTACAACGATGTTCATAATGTTGGGAGTTAAGTGTTAGAAGTTTGGGCGTGAAAATTTAGGATCACGCCTTATAATAGGGCCAGGAATAGGGGAAGGCCTCCGTGCCAAATTGATGCGGGCGCCCCAAAAACGTAGTATTCAAGATTAATAATACAGTTTGGATAAAAGGAAGGAAGGAAGGAAAGAAGGAAAGAAAGAAAGAAATTGGGGCTGGCAGGTGGTGTGGTGTCTAAAAACACTGGACTCCCACATGGTCCAGCGCGGTTAGAGACTCAGACCTGGTGGTTTGCTTTCTCAGTTTTTCTCTTTCTATATGTTTCACTCTGGTTACATTAAAAATAATAGTGATAAATAAAATGAAAGAAATAATTATTGAAAGAAAGAAAGAAACGAAATTCATACCAAAAACTCTGCCTCACTCACCTCATCCTAATCCCAGTCCTGGTTCCAATAAAGTTTTTCTTACACAGGTGGGTTGCGTTGAACCCTAGTTAACCGGTTTGGGCATCGCCAGCCACTGTGACCTCTTTGCAGCATAAGACTCAGGCCAGAGAAGTCTCACCTTAAATGAGTGATGCAGGGTAAGTGTCCTGGACCGGTTTTTGGCCCCAGAACCACTTCCAGAGCCTGGTATTGCTGGATCTTTCCAAGGTACTGGATTTTGTGAATATCTTGATTTTTAAATGTTGAAACTACAATTATTTATTTATTTATTTGGAGAGGTTTTTGCTACAGGACGTGTGCGCCTGCCAGAAAGACAGAGAGAGACAGACAGCGAGAAATCCCCCTGGGGGGAGTAGCCACGCCACAATCCCTTCTCCTCCATTCTCCTCTCGGGATCTTGGGCATGGGCACACACACGCACCATACAGTGCGTGAGTTTAAGCCACCGGGTCTGGGACTCGAACCGTAGTCAGCTACATGGGAGTTCAGCAACATAGCCATTATGCAAACTGCTGGTCCAGAGAGTACAATTTTTTAAAAGAATTATTTATTTAATTTTATTTATTCATTCAATTATTTTCATTTGACCAGATAAAGACAGACACATAAAGAGAAGGAAAATGAGAAAGCAAGCCACCAGGTCTGGGACTTGAACTGTGGTCGGCCATGTGGGAGTGTCCACCTTAAGCACCATACCACTTTCCGGACCCTTGGGAATACAATTTAAAAGCTTTAATCTGTGTGACGGTGTAATGGTTATGTCTCTGGACTCCCATGTAGGTAAATACGGTTCAAGACCTGGACCCAGTGACTTAAAACTTATGCTAAGGGGGTGAGGATTGGGGGGGGGGGGGTTAAGGGTGCTGGACTCCCACATGGCTGACTGCAGTTCAAGTCCCAGACCTAGTGGCTTACTTTCTCACTTTCTCTCAACCCCCCTGGTGAAATTAAAATAAAGTTAAATAAAATAATTCTTAAGATAAAAAAATAAAAATTAAAAAAACTTATGCTGGCATGTGTTCCTGCGTGCCCAAGATCCTGAGAGGAGAGTGGTGAAGGAATTGCAGCGTGGCCATGGGAATGTGTGTGTGGAGGGGGGGG
>NW_006159757.1:6312530-6319994 GCF_000334495.1 Tupaia belangeri chinensis
AAAAAAAAAAAAAAAAACCTCAAAAAAAAAAGCACTTTAATTTGCAAGTCAAACTAATCCTACGGTTAAGCTAGATTCAGCTTGCAGGTATAACCAGATAATGCTCCTCTACTCAGTTTTTTAAATATGACCTTCTGGGAGCCAGCAGGTTGCATGGCAGTTAAGGCCCTGGACTCCCACATGTCGCCCAGGGTTCCAGTCCTGGACCTGGCAGCTTGAAAACTATGCTAGGTGTGGGCGTATATGCATATATGCCCAAAATCCTGAAAGGAGAATGGAGGAGAAGGGATTGCAGCATGGTCATACCCCTTTGGGGATTATTTCTTACTTTGTCTCTGTTTCTCTCCAGCTAGCATATATATCCTATGGCAAAGCCTAACCACAATAAAAAATGACCTTTTGTACCTATCACAATGTATTTAGTATTTGAGTTTATTTGGCTTCTGCAATTAACTATGAGTATCTGAGTGGCTCTATCGTCCTCTTACAGGGACTATTCCACAACCTTGAAGATGATAGATAATAGATTTTAATTTTGAAAACCCAGTAGAACTAAAAATATGATATTCAGTTAACACTCTGCAGAGAAGCAAGAAGCTAAGTGGCAAAGTGCCTTCATATGTGTTCCATAGACACTCTGTCCCCAAGATCATCAAGACTGCTTTCTAAATCTGTGGGACATTTCTCAGTCTTAACCCTTTATTGACCATTTTATAGTCATTTAATAATGTTGAAAACTACTTTAATTTCGAAATTTCCTGTACCTTTGATTTCACAAACACCCTGCCCTATCCATAGTGTGCATGTGGTGGGGGCACTAACCCTTTAATTTCTTTTTTTTTTTTTTTTTTGAGAATTATTTTTGCTATAGAGTGCGTGCACTTGCTGGAGAGAGAGACAGACAGAAGGCAACAAATCACCCCCTTGGGGGGGATGGCCATACCGCAGTCTCTTCTCCTCTCAGGACTGGGCGTGCACGCACATGCACCCAGCATGAGTTTTAATCAGCTGGGCCCAGGACTCAAATTGCAGTCTACTTTGTGGAAGTCTAGTACTGGAACCATTATACCATCTTCTGGTCTCTTAATCTCTTATTTTAGAAAATTTTAAACCTATAGGAAAATATAAACACAGTTTAGCATTTTGCCACATCTACTATATATTTTTATATTTACATATATGCACATAAACTTTGTTTAGGACAGGTTGAAAATAAGTTGTAAACTTCATGCCATGTAAGCCCACAACACTTCATCCCCTCTCTCCCCCAAACAAGGACCTGCAATACACCTTGAATGTGACTGTATTTAAAGACAGGGCCTTTCAAGAGGTAAATAAAGTCAAATGAAGTCAAAGGAGTGAAGACCTGATTTGATAGGACTGGTGTCCTATAAGAAACGAAAGAGACATCAGGGATGTACACACAGAAACAAACAAACAAACATGAGAACACATGGGATCAGCAGATAGCATAATAGTCATATTATTGAACTCCCATGTGGTTGACTACAGTTCTAGCTCTGGACTCGGCAGCTTAAGACTCATGCCGGGCACGTGTGCATGTGTGCCCAAGATCCCAAGAGGAGAATGGAGGAAATGGGATTGCAGCTTGACCATCTCTGCTAAGGGGGTGATTTCTCACTTTCTGATTGTCTCTGGCAAGCACAAATGTCCTGTGGCAAAAATCTCTCTAAAAAGTGAAAGAAAGAAAGAAAAAAAAAAAAAAAAAAACAGAGAGAAGGTGACCCTCTGTAAGCCAAGGAGAGAGGCTTCAGGAGAAATCAAACCTGAGGACACCTTTATCTTGAATTTCCAGACTCTGGAACTGTAAGAAAATAAATGCCAGCCCAGTGTGTGCCATTTTGTTATGATAGCCTGAGCAGACCCTGTAAGACTTTCTAAGACCAGTTGTTTCCTTTCCCCAGTGGAGGGTTACCAGAGTACATTGTTGTTGCTTCTGTGCAAGGAGTGAGGGAATCATTATTTATCCATTTGGTTGTTGCACTGTTCTTCCTCCTGAAGACTTGGTCTCTTCTTCAGGCAGTAGAGTTTCTATCTGAATACTGGCTTGGGTCCAGAAACCAGGCAAGGTATCAGGATATCATGGGGTGTTGGCCCTTGGCACTGATCACCCACCCTTGAATTTCCTTGATTGTACAGATTAAGTAGCTCCCTTGTTGGCTGTCCATCTGTTTTGCCCAGGGGTCCCTTGTTCTATGAACCATATCCATGACCCATCAAATGAGCTGACCTACCTCTGATTGCTCTCTCTTATGGTAATTGCATTTACCTGACTTCTAACTATAAGCAGTTAAGCACTGTCACCAGTCCTCTATTATTTCAGGTTCTATGATCATCCATATTTCTTGACTACCTGATACATCATACCTGCTGGTTTCCATTGTTAAATCGGCGCTGTTCACCACAGTGAGAGTTGCATACTTGCACATTCAGGAATTGCTACCTTGTCCTGGGGGTACCTTTGTGTTCCATTCACCACTAGCACATTCACCTCATGGCCAGCTGGGCTGCTGGCCTGGTGTCAGAGTCCTGGCTTAGTATGTGCTCTCTCTCAGACCCCTCCAGTACCAACTGTCCCAGGCTGGACTCTCTAGAAGGCCCAATGTGAGGTAGAGGTCAGCCCACAGATGTGTGCTCTTGGGATCACCACCTAAGAAAGGGGTGGGAAGAGCAGGACAGGCAGGAAGCAAGACTGGGGAAGGAAGGTGATGGGGATGGAAGGAATGGGAGGGGAAAGGAGGAGGGAAAAAGGAAGGGAGAAGGACAGAACTCAAGTAGGAAGACAGACATTTGAGCTGCAGTTCACACTCAAGGAGTGCCTCAGGAGGAGACAAAGTGAGCTAAAGCTGAGACAGTTCCAGAGAGAGCTGTCAACTGAGGTCTTTGTGCTGACAGCATTCCCAGTTGCTGGAGAAATAAGGCCTTCCACTCCTTCTGAAGGAGGTTATGGATGGTGCACTGGAAATTCTACATGAGCACATTCGGCAAACTCAGAAGTTAGTATAAGAACAGTACCTAAGGGACCAGCAGTTAGCGTAATGGCTATGTCGCTGGCCTCCCATGTATCAACCACAGCAGTTCGAGTCCCAGACCCAGTGACTTAAAACTCATGCCGGGCGCATGTGCATGTGTGCCTAAGATCCCGAGAGGAGAATGGAGGAGAAGGAATTGCGGCATAGCCATCCCCCCTGGGGGGTGATTTCTTGCTTTCTTTCTCTCTGTCTCTCTCAGTCTGTCTGGTGAGTGCACGCACCCTATAGCAAAAACCTCTCCAAAAAAAGAACAACAAAAAAAGATTTTTGCCAAAAGGTGCATGCTCTCACTGGAGAGAAACATTGAAAGGCAATGAGAAGGAAAGAGAGAAATCACTGCCCATGGCGGGTATGGGCATGCTGCACCCCCTCCTCCTACATTCTTCTTTTGGGGTTTTGGGCACGCAAAAGCCTCTCGGTCTGGGACTTGAACTACAGTTGGCCATGTAGGAGTCCAGCACCTTAACTACCACACCTTCTGCTGGCTCCCATTTCTGATCTTGTATTACATTAATTATACGGGGGTTACAAAGTGGGGATTTTTCTAATTCTAGTACTTCTACATTTATTTGCAGGCATACTTCTATAAAGGTTTCTCCATCTTTTCTAGTATCATGTGTCATTGGAGACTCTTTTACTATTCAGTATGTTAGTGAGCAGCAGATGGGGTAACAGTTCCGTCACTGAACTCCCATGTAGTCAAATGCTGTTCGAGGCCTGGACCCGGTGACTTAAAACTCATGCCATGTGTGATCCCAAGAGGAGAATGGAGGAGAATTGATTGTAACATGGCCATCCTCCCTGGGGTGGGGGGTATTTCTCACTTTTTGTCTCTCTCTCCAGCAAGCACATGCACCCTATAGCAAAAACCTCTAAAAACAAACAAAAAACTATTCAATATATAATAATCCATTAACATCAAGATTCTTTTGATGCTTAAACTGTCCCGTATTTGACTAGTGGGAGTCCTTTCAAGTTGGTGCTGAATTCTTTGTACCATGTCACTGTCATCCTCTGAGCATTTGCCCATGGTACTAGGCTTTCTAGACTCACTTCGTGCTTTTCCTGAATGACACGGAAGGAAATGACTCTCTAAGGAGCTCTGGTTCTTAGTGAGGTATAATATTTAGAACCAAGATTTGCTTGCTCACTGACTGTCTTTCCTACAGGAGTATCATCACTTCAGGGGCCTTATCATGGATAGCACTGTCTTTTTAAAAAGTTCTAAGAGCAGGGCCAACAGATAGTGTGGTGGTTAAGTCATTGGACTCCCACCTGGCTGACCATGGTTTGAATACTGGGCCAGTCAGGACGGGATGGAGAAGGGATTGGTGTGATCACATCCCACGAGGAGGTGCTTTCTCCCTCTCCCTTTGAGAACTTTTCTGTTCTCTCTCTCTCTCTCTCTCTGTTTTTCTTTGGTCAAATTAAATAACAATAATGAACATAATTAAACAAAAAATTCTTTAAATTAAAAAGTTCTAAGTGTTCACTAGTACTCTGCTTTTATCTAAAATTATGTATCCTTCTCTTCCTCCCACATCATACTTGTTTCTCTCTTCTCTCCTAAAGTGAGAACCCTGGTTTCAGTAATATCAAAGATTTGCTGTGGCCTACAATGTCTTTGCCTGCTTTTTAAGTGTTTGTTTTCTTCTCATATGATTCATGCCAGTGGTTTTAATCATTAGATATATAAAAATGACTTACTATGACTTTATCTCAAATTTTTTTCTGAGCATCACATTAGTGTGGCTCATTGCATCTAATGACTCACTTCTGCTTGGATGCCTCATATACAGCTCAAATTTAATTAATGTTTGATGGATGTTGTGATGGTTAATTTTAGGTATCAACTTGGCTGGAGTAAGTAATACCTAGGTAAGGCATTCTTTTTTGGTGAATCTGTGCAGATGTTTCCAGAAGACTGGCGTGTAAGTCTGCAGAGTGAGTGGGGAGAATCTGCCCTTAACGTGGGTGGGTACCATCCAATCAGCTAGGGGCCTAGATAGAACAAAAACTAAGGAAAGGACAATCAGTCTCTTTCTCCAGTAGCTGACACTTTCCCCTTGCCTCAGCCATCAGAATTCCAGGCTCTCTAGGACTTGCATAGTGGTTCCCCCATGTTCTCAGGCTTTTGAGTCATACCGTTAGTTCCCTGGCTCTGAAGCCTTCAGACTTGGACTGAGCCACTGTACCCTTACCAACATCCCTGAGCCTCCAACTTGCAGTAGGCCTCTAGTAGGATTTCTCAACTAATTGTGTTGAGTCAACTTCTCTAACATCTCTCTTAGATCTCTATGAGATGTATTAGTTCAGTTTCTTCAGAGAAATCTAATACAAATATCCAAAACCAAACTCAACATTCTCTCTAGTTTTTGCTGTATACATGGGGGGAGGGAAGTGAGACAGGGAATAAATGAATACATGTCTTTTAGAACAATTTACATATAGAATGGATAGAGCATAATTCTGTGAATATACGAAAAAGCACTGACTTGTACAATTTTAAAGGGTGAATCATGGCAACTCAATAAAGCTGCTATCTTTTTTCTTTGAATGTTTTATTATTTTATTTTAATTTATTTTTACATTTTTCCACATTTACTTTACATATCAAAAAATTTTAACTCATACTCCATAGTTATTGAAAGTTAACAACTTTCAAAATTTCAAAATATTTGGGGCCAGCAAGTGCGTGGTGGTTAAGGTGCTGGACATTCCCACATGGCTAACCAGGGAATCTGGTGGCTAGTCCTGAATCTGGTGGCTTGCTTGCTCACTTCCTGTCTCTGTCACTCTCACCCTTTATCTCTCTCTCGTCAAATGAAAAAAATCAATGAGTGAATAAAATAAGTAATTGTTTTAAAAAATTTCAAAATATTTCTTATAATTTTGTATAATTTTGTTTGTGACTCTATAAGAACAGAAACAGTATGGCTTTAAATATTTTTGAGAGGGACCAGCAGTTGGCATAATGGCTATGTCGCTGGACTCCCATGTAGTTGACCGTGGTTCGAGTCCTGGACCCGGTGGCTTAAACTCACGCCAGGCATGTGTGCGTGCGTGCCCAAGATCCCAAAAGGAGAATGGATGAGAAGGGATTGCGGTGTGGCCATCCCCCCTGGGGGGTGATTTCTCGCTTTCTGTCTCTCTGTCTCTGTCTGTCTGTCTGGTGAGCACACGCGCCCTGTAGCAAAACCTCTCCAAAAAAAAAATTTTTTTTTTTGAGAAAATATTTATATGTCAGCTACTCAAATTGTTGAAAAGCAAATGCCCGGCACACTAGTCACACATAAACCTTCTCAATTCAGCCCTGCTTCCCAGGTATATTTTGTGATATACCATCTACTAGCAAAGATTAGTCTCTTTTTCTTCCTTCAAAGTCTTTCTCAAGATAATTCTCTAGTGTGGTTGATCTTTTGCAATTTCTACGGATTACAATGCTGGGCTGGAAAAGTCCGGGTAATTTTATGTTACAAATTATTTCATATGTCTTTTCTAATCCTCTCTGCCAGGCAGAACTATTTATGGTACCAGGCCATCTTTCTAAGAGCGTCTGTTAGTGTAATTGAGAGCCACCTTAGTTCCATAGTTTTCTAATTAATCTTCAGATATGACATTCCAATCAAAGCCTTGTCCAATAATGAGTATTTCCAATTTCTGAATTAATGCAACAAGCATTATTGAACTTATGCAGATAACCCTTCTGCCACAAAATAAGAATATTCCCAAATATTTTCCAATTCCAGAGGGATCAAGAAGGAAAAAAAGTTTATTTTTCCATTTCAAGAAACAAACAAGAAAAACATTTTAACATATTGCTAAACCTATCAACACTGAAAAGAAAGCAAACCGTTTAAATTGGGAAAACAAAGTATAGTAAAAAAAAAGATCAATAACGTTTTATGCAAAAGTCATAAAATTCTATTTCGCCAGTTCAGTCTCATGGTCAAACTCTCTTCTGTTGAATATGCAGTGTTGCTATGGTCCAATCTTTCCATTTAAATCCTGGGAGTTAACATTCTTTGTTGTTACTGATATTTCTTGTCCCTAGCATTAAATTAGTCATTTTCTTGGCTGCCTTTTGTTCTCTTATTTCTGTATGTATCTTTAGTTTCACTGGTCAAGCACTCCTTTTAGAATTTCTTGAAGAGTGGGTCTACTACTGGCAAATTCTTTCAAGTCTTGTTTATCTAAAAATGTTTTTATTCTTTCTTTCCATATGAAAGATAATCTTGCCGGGTATAGTATTCTTGGTTGAAACTGTTTTTCACTAACACTTTGAATATATTTTCCCATTTTTTCCTTGCTTGCATTGTTTCTGATGAGAGGTCTCAGGTTAGCCTGATAGGATAACCTTTTTTTTTTTTTTTTTTTTAAGGATTTTTTTTGCTTTTGGGACTTTGCGCTC
>NW_006159757.1:6320012-6342215 GCF_000334495.1 Tupaia belangeri chinensis
CTGGCATTTGTCTCTTGCCAATTTTAGTATCTTGTCTTTGTCTGTAGATTTGACCAGTCTGGCTATGATGTGCCTTGGAGAAGATCTTCTTGGGTTGATTCTATTAGGGGTCCTTTGTATATCTTGGGTCTGAATATTTGAATGCCTCTTTAGATTTGGAAAGTTTTCTTCCAAGATTTCATGGAATAGATTATCAATGCCTTTATTAGTTTCCTCACCTTCTGGGATACCAATTATCCGAATGTTTGAGCGCTTAATGCTATCTAGTATTTCTCTTATAGTATTCTCATTTTGGGTTTTTTTTGTTTTGTTTTGTTTTGTTTTGTTTTTGTTGTTGTTGTTTTATCCTAGACCAGAGGTTTTACCTTCAACATACGAGATTCAATTTTCTGCATGGACTACTTTTTTTTTTTAATTATTTTATTTGACTTTATTTACTTGTATTTGAGCAGAGTGGGATAGAATGAAAGAGAGAGAAAGTGAGAAAGCAAGCGCCAGGCCTGGGATTCAAACCGTGGTTAGCCATGTGGGAGTCCAGCACCCTTAAACTCCACGCCACCTGCCAGCCTCTGGACTAATCTACTTTTAACACTTTCGAGGGAAGTTTTGATTTCCTGAAGGGTAACCTTCACCTCTAATAGTTTCCTTTGATTCTTTTTCATGGTGTGTATTTCCTCTTTCAGATCATGAAAGAACTTCAACACCTTCTGTAACTTGTCTCTTTTCTCCTGCGTCTTCTGGAGTTATCAGCACTTGCATCTCGTTCAGTTTTGTCAATATGAATATTCTGAAGTCTTTATCAGACATTTCCAAGAATTCTAATGTACTGTTTGTTGATGATGAAGTATTGTTCTTTTCCCTTATGGAAGAGACATTTTCTTGATTTCTCGTGCTTCTTGTACCTCTGTGGTCGTTTCTGGTCATTCTATGACAAAATCTCTCCTCCACAGTGCTTGTCTGAATATTTTGGGAGTCTAGAAGGTGGGTTTAGAGCATGGCTTCACTGAACAAACCAGGACACACCTCAGCTTTAAAATGGCTTCTTGTCTGAATATTTTTCAAAGCTGCTATCTTAACAGTAATGAGAAGTGAGAGAGGTGGAGGGCAGGAAACCAAAGCCTATTCCAAGAGTTGTGACACTGGGAATGGGGTGAAGCTGCCCTACTGGAGCAGTGTCCCAAACCATGGGAGGATAGCTGTGACTTACTTGGAGCCCTAATACTTATTTCATCTTGGTGGATGATAAGAGAGAACAACGTGGCAAAGCCAGTACTGGGGTGAAGAGATCTGTGCTAGCAACTGAGGACTTGTGAACCCAATTTTGGCTAGGACAGCAGTTTTAAATTCAGGAGCTCAGTGTGTTGATGGCTGCATAATTTTCAAGTCAAGAGTTTCCCATGATAAGAAAGTTTCTGAAAACTACAAACATTCTGCATTAAAGCAAAATGAAAAACAAAGGTTCATAAGGGACAAATTATTAGAAAACAAGAGTTGTGGGCTGGCGCCATGGCTTGGTGGTTAACAGAGCTGGATCCCACATACCAATTGGTTCACATCTTGGCCTCAGTGCCTTGAAAAACACGCCAGGTTCATGTGCGTGCATGCCCAGACACCTGCCACTGTGCAAGTCCTGGACAGTCTGGAATTCTGATGTCCATCTTTCCACCATGGTGGAAAGGGATTGGTGGAAAGATGGAGTAGGGATTGGTATGACCACACCCCATGAGAAGGTGCTTTCTCCCTCCCCCCTTCTCTTTCTCTGTCTCTCTTTGGAGAGCATATGCACTCTTTGGCAGACAAAAATAAGGAAAAAAAAGAAGAGTTGTAACGATGAAAATTTAATCCTGGAATGTCAAAATTACAGACACAGCACTTTCAGCAGTGTCTAGATGTTTTCAGAAAATATAATATGGTTTCAGTTGCATAGTAAACCTTACTAATGGAAAACACTTATCATTGCAATCAACAATGTGTTAGGGATGGGGCCAGCCGTTAACGTAATGGCTGATGCTGGATTCCTACGTAGTCAACCGCAGTTCACGTCCCGGACCTAGTGGCTTAAAACTCACGCTGGGCGTGTGTGCGTGTGTGCGTGCGTGCCCAAGATCCCGAGAGGAGAATGGAGGAGAAGGATTGCAGCGTGGCCATCCCTCCTGGGGGGGGATTTCTCGCTGTCTCTCTGTCTCTGTCTGTCTGGCAAGCACACGCGCCCTATGGCAAAAACCTCTCCAAAAAAAAAAAAAAAACCCCAAAAAACCAAACAAAAAAAACCAATGTGTTAGGGCACTAAGAGGACAGAACATTTGTTGGGAGAAAATTTCAAGTTATTTTTCTAGACTTCTTCCCACGTGTCTAAGACGCATATTATGGCACTTCATAATTTTGCCCCAGCTAACCTTTCTTGATTTACCCCACCCTTTCTCCTCTGTACTAACACTTTTCAGAATGTGTATTTGAACACTGACTTTGGACTTTGCTTATTCTGCTTCTGTAGCCTGAAATGCATTCCCACCCACCACTTTGCTCCAGTGGTTGATACCTCATGCTGGCCACTAGTTCTTTTTTTTTTTTTTTTTTTTAATTATTTCGTTTATTTTATTTATCATCATTATTTTCTAATTTTTCATCATTGTTATTTTTTTATTTGACCAGAGCAAGCCAGACAGAGAAAGTGAGAAAGCAAGCTGCCAGGTCCAGGACTTGAACCGTGGTCAGCCCATGTGGGAATCTAGCGCCCTTAACCACCATGCCACCTGCCGGCCCCCTGGCCACTAGTTCTTGAGGATTCAGTGTAGATATCACTTGCTCCAGGCTTGACTACTTCTCAGTCCCCTCATCTTACCCAGATTGGATTGGGTGTCCCTCTTACGTGTTTACCTAGAATCTATACCTAAGCAAATCAACTCTTAGTAAGGATAGAATATTTTTTTTTTTTTGAGAGATTTTCACTGTAGGGCGCGTGCGCTCGCCAGACAGACAGAGAGACATAGAGACAGAAAGCGAGAAATCACCCCCCAGGGGGGGTGGTCACGCCGCAATCCCTTCTCCTCCATTCTCCTCTCGGGATTTTGGGCACGCACGCACACGTGCCCGGCATGAGTTTTAAGCCACCGGGTCTGGGACACGAACCGCGGTCGACTACGTGGGAGTCCAGCGACATAGCCATTACGCTAACTGCTGGTTCCCAGGATAGAATATTTTGATACACAAGATCTTAAAAGGTTTATTACCCTTGTGACCTGGAGGATGTACACCACTAAAAGAATGGAGATTGTGGGATAGGAAATGAGACCCTACACAAAAGGGCAAAGGGATTCTTAAGAGGGCAGGGAGAACCATGTACTACAGAGAACTGCTCATAGAGACTAAAGCATCTGCAATTAAGACCAACAGAGGACTGTCATCCTAGGACTGCTATGCTATGTCCTTGCTCCTGGACCTGGGGAAGCAGCCAAGGACAACCTAACACAGATTCTTACATTGACTATTGTTTGGGATAGTCAGTCTACCCTCACATAAATGTTCCGCTGTCCTGAAAAATGAAGCAGGGCCGAGCTAAGCTTAGAAGCAAAACACAAATGGAGAAAAGCCCACAGAGCGCTTGGCTCCTTCCTGACATCCCCGCAGGTACTTACGTGGTTCACACACCTCTGCCTGCTGCCTCAAGTTGTGGTGAAGTTTCTTTTCTTCTTCCTTTTTTTTAAACTTTATTTTAATTTGACTAGAGAGAGAGAGCAAGAGTGAGCAAGAGAGTGAGAAAGCAAGCCACCAGGTCCAGGACTTGGACTGCGGTCGGCCATGTGCAAGTCCAGTGCCCTTAACTACCACGCCAACTGCCGGCCCCAAGTATCTTCAATAGCCTCATGTGCCAACCCCCTTCACAAGTGGATCTTGTACATTTTCAGGGATGCTAGCAAATTACCTATTGGCTCTGGCCAGTTTCTCTTGTCCTGGAAGCCTTCTTATGGTGGCAGTATTTCTCTTCATGGGTTTGTGCTTGCTCATCAACTTTTACTATTATATTATCTTTGAGGTCTGGATGCAGTAGAAAGGTGGTAACATGCTAATGCATGATGTTGGAGCCATAAGGGAGGTCTGAGTTCAAATCCCTAGTGAACCTGAACATGCTAAGTGAACTCATGATCCTGGCTGGTTGAGTAGCTGGGGGAACAATTGTGGCATGGTGGGACTATGTCAAGGGTACCTGTCTCTCTTATGAAAGAAATACACTTAAAAATAATTGTTAGTGAAAAAGTATTTGGGGATCAACAGTTGGTGTAATGGTTATGTTGCTGAACTCCCATGTAGCCGACCACGGTTCGAGTCCCAGGCCCGGTGGCTTAAACTCATGCCAGGCACATGTGCGTGTGTCCCCAAGATCCCGAGAGGAGAATGGAGAAGGGATTGAGGCGTGGCCATACCCTCTAGGGGGTGATTTCTGGCTTTCTCTCTGTCTTTCTGGGCACATGCCCTACAGCAAAAAACAAACAAACAAGAAAAACAAACAAAAAACCTCTCCAAAACAAACAAACAAAAAAGCATTTGGTATCCTAAATATATGCATTTGCTTAATGGTGTTTAAGAGTTAAAAAAAAAAAAAAAAGAAAAAGAAAAGAAAGGTGGGGTGGGGGGTGGCAGCCATAGGGGCATGTGTTGGATGCTGTTGTTTGGCAGGCAGGCTGAGGCCACATGGGAGACCCAGGTTTGATTCCTGGCCCACACAATATAACTAGGCATGTGCCTGGGCTCCCAGCTATCTGGGAGACTGAAGCAGGATTGCCATACAGCAAGAACCACACACACACACACACACACCAAAGAGAATAGAAAATGTCCAGAGAAGTATACATCACACTGTTAAATGAGAATGGGTTTCATATATTTTTTTGAATCTATAACTTTTTTATTAGAAAAACCAGTTTCTTATTTTAAGTAGGAAAAAGACTGACATTTGGCATGGTCAACTTGATGTGTGGAATTAGCTTAGGCACCCTATCTTGGGTTGTGAGTGTGTGTTTATTTCTTCCCTAAGAGTCCACATCCTTAGTAGAGTCCTGATGCCATGATCCACCCCAGCCTTAGCCAGCCCTGGATCCCAGGCTACTGGGTGTCTGCATATACAAAGTAGGAACCTTCACATGTGGCTAAGCCTCACCAAGGTTGTGTTTTACTGCTGAGTCACCATCTGGCTCCCATCAACCTTAATTATTTAAATGTGAATATCATACTTAGTGTCTCCTGAGTGCTTGAAAGAGATATTTTTTAAAGAATTACTTTATTTAAATTTATTTATTTATTTAAATTTGACTAGAGAGGGACAGACTGAGAGAGAGGGAGACAGAAAGGGAAGTGAGAAAGCAAGCCGCCAGGTTTGGGACTCAAATCGCAGTCACCCATGTGAGAATCCAGTGCCTTCAACTACCATGTGACCAGGCAGACCAACCTGCTGCTGGTCCTATTTATTTAGTTTTATTTTGACCAGAGAGGGACAGAGTGAGAGAGAGGAAAAGAGCACGCAAGAGCAAGAGAGGGACCAGGGAGTGAGAAAGCAAATCACCAAGTCTGGGATTTTTTTTTGAGAGGTGTTTTTTTTTTTTTTTTTCCGCTATAGGGCGTGTGCGTTCACCGGACAGACAGAGAGAGACATAGAGACAGAAAGCGAGAAATCACCCCCCAGGGGGGATGGTCACGCCACAATCCCTTCTCCATTCTCCTCTCGGGATCTTGGGCCCACACGCACACGCGCCCGGCCTGAGTTTTAAGCCACCGGGTCCAGGATGCGAACCATGGTCGACTACGTGGGAGTCCAGCGACATAGCCATTACACTAACTGCTGGTTCCCTAAGTCGGATTTGAACCATATTTGGCCATGTGGGAGTCCAGCGCCCTTAACCACCCATCCCAACTGCCACCCCCCCCCCCAACATTTTCACTTAATTTTGTTGACTGTTCTTTAAGGTTATAAAGGGATGGAAACCTGGGTTGATGGTATAGCCTACAGTCCTTTCCTTCCCTGACCCTAAAGAGGCTAGACTTTTAAATTTTTGTCAGAGAGCAGGTGTGCTTGCTGGAGAAAGAGAGAAACAAAAGGAGGAAGGGAAAGTGAGAAGCACCACCCTGGCAGATGGTCACACCCCAATCCTTTCTCCTCCATCTTTCTTTCCTCACAGGATTTTGGGCATGCATGCACATACACGCAGTGTTTCTCAAGCTGCCAGGTCCAGGACTTGAACTGTGCAGTAGGCCCTGTGGGATCTAGCTGCCTTAACGAGCATGCCAGGGACTGGCCCAGAGGCTAGACTTTTTTTTTTTTGGAGAGATTTTCGCTATAGGGTGCGTGCGCTCACCAGACAGACAGAGAGAGACATAGAGACAGAAAGCGAGAAATCACCCCCCAGGGGGGATGGTCACACCACAATCCCTTCTCCTCCATTCTCCTCTCGGGATCTTGGGCACGCACGCACACGCGCCCGGCGTGAGTTTTAAGCCACCAGGTCCAGGACACGAACTGCGGTTGACTACGTGGGAATCCAGCAACATAGCCATTAAGCTAACTGCTGGTTCCCCAGAGACTAGACTTTTTAAGGATGAAGGAGAACTATAAAATCAGAAGAGCTCCTAAAATGACCTGTTATTTACATTTTTTAATAGCAGGTTAATATTTTAAAATGTCTTAACACAATCTCATTTTGAAAATTATCAACTATTGTTCTTATATAATAAAAGACAATGATTTTCTTATTGTAAGTTATTTATTGTAAGATAATTTACAAATATCTTGCTGTCTTTAATAATTCGAAGGACCAACAATTTCTTCTGACAAAGACAGCAGTAAGATAAAACCAAAATCAGCTGGCTCAATTTTCCTTCTTCACCTGAAAAACAAAGTGAAAGTAAAAGTCAACAATATTTTTTGGTGGAAGTAATGATGTAGTGATAATTCAAATTTAAGTGGAGTATGAAGAACCAAAATTACATAATAAAATGTTATTCTCTATCAATGGTTCTCAAAATTTGATCTGAGGATCCTTTAATGGGGTTTGTGAAGAAAAAACAATTTTTATAATAATGTGTTCTATCTTCATTCTCAAGAGAATACAGTAAGTTTCTAGAAGTGACATATTACATGGTATCACAACAAATGAATACAAAAATATAGATGAGAATCAAGCTGTTCTCCATTAAATGGGGCATTAAGGGATCCTAAGACCAGAAAGTTGAGAACCAATACTTGTCATCAATCTATCTTTACTATCTCAAAATAATGCTAATTCTCTATCCTTAAAAAGTTTATTTCCTTAAATCAACATTTTCTATCACCAACATATTTAATAAGTGTTCTAATAAAGAAAAAAGCCTATTGCCCATGTGCCCCCACAAGCTGGCTATGACTATAAATCTGCCTGCTAATACAAGTCTCTTAAAGAAGCAGGTTCATTATTACAAATTAGCTTCCATATCTGATTAGTTTTCTTTTTTGAAGAGTTATGAAAAGAGTGTATAACTTTACCTCTTATCTGAGGGTGAAACTTGATTTCCATTAATCCCTGGGTTATTATATTAGAAGAAAAAGACAAACACAAAACAAGCAGGTCAAGAAGCAATCCATGCTAGTTAATCACATATGACTTCCAACTAAACAATTCGTTTTCGTTACTTGCTACCTCAAGTATAACATACAAATACTTACCAAAATATTCCTTTAAAACAGATTCAGTGATTGTTATAAAGGTTATAGAACATCAATCCAGATAGAAGAATCAAACACATGTTCATGCGAGTAGGCAAAACTATGAGTATATAATTTAAATGACTATCTTTAGTACAAATAGCATACAACATATTTAACATATTTAGTAACTATTACTTGGCATCTCAAATATTATGGTTCCTTCATGCTTTTAATTTTATTTTTACTAAATAGCCAAATGTGTTACAGAGCAGGCAAGTCCATTCACATGAACAATCCAGCCTTGGAATGAACAGCTTATTTTTTTATGTAAGAATTTAGATGATCCTCTCAGAAAGTGAATATTTAATAGTCAATTTCTAATAATCTGATTTATTCTTTCTAAATTCTGTTTTATCAATCAATCTGCCAATCCTCAGTTCCTCATTTTCCTCGGTTCACTATTCCTTTTGCTTTTGAAAACTTTTGCCAGAAGCCCTGTGCATACACACTTCCCAAAGAGACAAAGACAGATGGTGAGAGAGCATCTCCCACACAGATGTTTATGCCACAATCCCTTTCCCTCCATCTCTCCCACCTTTTGGGATTTCAGGCACGCACACATATGCATCTGGGTGTCTTTCAAGCCCCCGGGTCCAGGACTCAAACTATGCAATCAACCCTGTGATCCACTTGCTTTACCGCCACATCAAGGGCTGACCTGATTTAGCTATACTTAAACCAGGTATTCATATTCCCAATAAAAAACCAGCCTGATCCTAAATATGTTTAACATCCCCTTATCAAGAGTGCAAAAAGAACTTTGAGTTCTCTGGATCTCATACAGTCCTTGGACCTACAGTATGCAGTTCTTTCCCCAAGCCCATCTCACATTTAACATCCAAGAAGAAATTTAGCATAGAACACATGGTAAGGAAGATAATGAATACTGTAATGATTTAATTCTTGTTTTGGTCCCCATGTTATAGAGGACAAAAGTTGAGTCACAGACAGAGTAGCTAACATGTTTATCAAGCTAGACGCCATAAGACTGTATTCTATGATGCTAACAAATCACTAGTGGTGACCAAGCCAGGAGAGGAACTGTGCCTAGCACAGCTAAGCAGATGGGTCCAACTAACAATTTATACAACAGTCTCTTGTTTCAATCAGTTGTATTCATCTCTCTCTGGGATTCTGCCCAGTTTCTACCCTTGAAAGATAATAGTTAAGGACCACTGTGTCACCTTTCTGATGAACTTTCCCCTAACACTTAAACATGAATACGTTTTCACATATTCAATGTTACTTTTCCTTTTTTCCCCCGAATTTTCAGTTAATACATATATATTATTTTATTTATTTGACAAACTTTCTGATAAGGATGTACTAGTAAGTTATGGGGACACAAAGGTAAGAAAGATATGGTTCCATCCTAGCTTCAAGGAGTACCTAGCCAAGAAAAAAAAAAAGGAATTCTTTTTTTTTTTAATTCTTAATAGAACATTTTCCTTTTTTTAAATTCCTAGTAGAACATCTTATTAGAAATTTCTTTTTAGGAGAAAGTTCATAACTTGCTTTCTCAACTTCTCTCTCTCTCTTCCTTTCTGGTAAAATTAAAATAAATATATAAAGTTAAATAATTCTTTAAAAAAATTCCTTAACAACTTTGAGGGACACAGTATATAATATGGGACTGAGAGAGAACACTTAATAACTAAAAATTCCTGGCCCCTAGTACTAGTCAATGGTTTATAGGTTTATGTGACTTTTTAATCTTAAAGTAAAGATATTAGATTCAGCAATAGATCACTTCAACTTTAACAGACAAAAGAGAATACTTTTAAGCATCTAAAGGTTAAATAAGTAGGCATAAGGCAAACGAGAAAAAGACATCTCTTAAGGCAACAATCTACAATTACTTACAGAGCTGCAGCACCAGAGATAATTTCAATCAATTCTTTTGTGATGACAGCTTGGCGGGTGCGGTTGAATGTCAAAGTCAATTTGTCAATCATCTCAGCTAGAAACAAATCAAAAATGTTAGACAACAAAACCTAAACTACAGTATTTGTTAATTGTCCTCCACTGCTCAATCTTAAACCAAGAGATTCTGTTTCATTTGAGATACTGAAAGTGGTTTCTCCGGAAATAAATAAATAAATAAATAAATCACTTTAACTGCCAGAGGGCATACGTGCTCATTAAAAGAGGGAGAAAGCACTGCACTGCCTACTAGGGGATGGTCATATTGCAAAACCCTCTTCATTTTTTCATCTTGTTGGGGTTAGGGACACACACACACACAAGTGCGCCCAAGGGACAGGGCTCAAACCACAGAGGGTCATGTGGAATCTGGCTCTCTTTAACCATTAGGAAATGAGGCCTGAACTTAAAAAAAAAAAATAAAATAAAAACTTTAGGAAGATACTTTAACATCTCCCATAGTATACCTTTTGACAGTACACATGCAAACTTACTGCCTACCAACTAAAATGTACTTCTCTAATAAGGCAGAGCACATTATGCCATTATTTCTGATGCTACTCTGGAGAAGACTCCTCTCAGCAGACTGTCCCTGTTCTAGCCCAACACTGTCCTACGGTGTGCTTACAAGCATTCTTGCTGGCGTTGTCCATAGCTGTCATCCTGGCACTCTGCTCACTGGTAGTGGACTCCTTCAGAGAGTAGTAAATGATGTTAGCCAGATTATATTCTTGGTAATTCTGCAGCACATCGGCATCGACGTCATCATAGATACTCATACTTTCTGTTAAAAGAAGTGATGAATTTCTTTGAAATTATACAGAATAAAGACTGATTTCATCAAAACAGCCTACTAATATAAACATATTGATTAAAAGCATAATTTTGAGGTAAATTAAATATATCTGTCCTAACAATTTAATCTACTTCCACACTATAGATTATGTCATATTTCCAGCAAATTTTAATGTGTACATAAACATTTGAAATTCTACTAGAGGCTTAATTTAAAGATGAAGAAGCTGATGTTTAAAATGACTTTCCAAAATTTCATGGTTATGAAATCTTCTGGATAACATCTCACAGATGCCTGTCACAAAGCCAGCAAATAGTCAATAATGTTTCTCTCTCTCTCTCTCTATATATATATAATTGAAACCAGTATAGTATCATATAATGATTTCCAGTTAGTTATCTGATTACTAGAGAAATATGAATATCAATCCAGAAGAGGAGAGAAAACCTTTCTAAGTAGATGAAAGAGCAAGATAACCAGGAGATAATACAAATTTTAGTTTTACTGTTTTGGGAATTTAGCAGCATATTTCAATATTCATTCATTAAGGCAGAGTGGTGAAATAATATTATACTTCATCAATTTTTTGGGGAGGAGAGGTTTTTGCTAAAGGGCACATGTGCTTCCCAGAAAGATAGAGACAGAGAGGCAGAAAGCGAGAAATCACCCCCCCAGGGGTAATGGCCATGCCGCAATCCCTTCTCCTCCATTCTCCTCTCAGGATCTTAGGCACACACACATGCCCAGTGTGAGTTTAAGCCACCGAGTCCAGGACTCAAACCACAGTCGACTACGTGGGAGTCCAGTGACATAGCCGTTATACCAACTGCTGATCCCAAAATAAATAAATAAATAAATAAATCACTTTAACTGCCAGAGGGCATACGTGCTCATTAAAAGAGGGAGAAAGCACTGCACTGCCTACTAGGGGATGGTCATATTGCAAAACCCTCTTCATTTTTTCATCTTGTTGGGGTTAGGGACACACACACACACAAGTGCGCCCAAGGGACAGGGCTCAAACCACAGAGGGTCATGTGGAATCTGGCTCTCTTTAACCATTAGGAAATGAGGCCTGAACTTAAAAAAAAAAAATAAAATAAAAACTTTAGGAAGATACTTTAACATCTCCCATAGTATACCTTTTGACAGTACACATGCAAACTTACTGCCTACCAACTAAAATGTACTTCTCTAATAAGGCAGAGCACATTATGCCATTATTTCTGATGCTACTCTGGAGAAGACTCCTCTCAGCAGACTGTCCCTGTTCTAGCCCAACACTGTCCTACGGTGTGCTTACAAGCATTCTTGCTGGCGTTGTCCATAGCTGTCATCCTGGCACTCTGCTCACTGGTAGTGGACTCCTTCAGAGAGTAGTAAATGATGTTAGCCAGATTATATTCTTGGTAATTCTGCAGCACATCGGCATCGACGTCATCATAGATACTCATACTTTCTGTTAAAAGAAGTGATGAATTTCTTTGAAATTATACAGAATAAAGACTGATTTCATCAAAACAGCCTACTAATATAAACATATTGATTAAAAGCATAATTTTGAGGTAAATTAAATATATCTGTCCTAACAATTTAATCTACTTCCACACTATAGATTATGTCATATTTCCAGCAAATTTTAATGTGTACATAAACATTTGAAATTCTACTAGAGGCTTAATTTAAAGATGAAGAAGCTGATGTTTAAAATGACTTTCCAAAATTTCATGGTTATGAAATCTTCTGGATAACATCTCACAGATGCCTGTCACAAAGCCAGCAAATAGTCAATAATGTTTCTCTCTCTCTCTCTATATATATATATAAAATTGAAACCAGTATAGTATCATATAATGATTTCCAGTTAGTTATCTGATTACTAGAGAAATATGAATATCAATCCAGAAGAGGAGAGAAAACCTTTCTAAGTAGATGAAAGAGCAAGATAACCAGGAGATAATACAAATTTTAGTTTTACTGTTTTGGGAATTTAGCAGCATATTTCAATATTCATTCATTAAGGCAGAGTGGTGAAATAATATTATACTTCATCAATTTTTTGGGGAGGAGAGGTTTTTGCTAAAGGGCACATGTGCTTCCCAGAAAGATAGAGACAGAGAGGCAGAAAGCGAGAAATCACCCCCCCAGGGGTAATGGCCATGCCGCAATCCCTTCTCCTCCATTCTCCTCTCAGGATCTTAGGCACACACACATGCCCAGTGTGAGTTTAAGCCACCGATGCCCAGTGGGAGTTTAAGCCACCGAGTCCAGGACTCAAACCACAGTCGACTACGTGGGAGTCCAGTGACATAGCCGTTATACCAACTGCTGATCCCATACTTCTTCAAATTTAAGATAATATTAATTATAGTTTCTACCTTATGAATCATTAAGAAAAAAATGTAGCTGATTACAAATTATATCACATTACCTAAAATAATGGTATATATGAAAGCAAAAGACTTTGAAAAAAATAAAACTAGTTGTACAATATTATTCCTGGGATGTTTCATTGCACAACGATGAATTTACTCAAACAATAAAAGAATAGGACTGGAGACAAGATGGTGGGCTCACAGTGACAATCTGTCAGGGGTTGAAAAGTAGTTTGTCTAAAAGCAGATTTTAAAAGCAATTTCTTCTCGGAACAACTTTGTGCCACCTAAGAAGCCTCTCGATTCACCATTGTAGTAGCAGCAATAACATGTGTAATATCAAAGACAACCACCTTGAAACATTTCCTTCCAACCCAAAATGGAGCTTTATATTGTGTTTGTCATAAATCTACGTATTCTTTTCTTCCAGATGATTATAAATGCAAAGTGGAGCTTTCTTTGTCATCTGATGGCAGGACGATAGTGTGCTACCACCTGCCTGTGAACATTCCATATGAACACACAAAACCTATTCCTAGACCAGATCCTGTGCATAATAATGAAGAAACACACGATCAAGTGCTGAAATCCAGGTTAGAAGAGAAAAGTGAACACCTTGAACAAGAACCCATGATAGAACAACTTAGCAAAATGTTCTTTACTACCAAGCACCGTTGGTTTCCTCATGGACAGTACCACAGACGTCGTAAGAAACTGGACCCTCCAAAGACAGATGACATCGAGGTTCTCAGAGGAATCAGAAATGTGTTTCATTTGTCATTTAAGAAAATCTCATGTGGTGTGTTTACTAAAAGGTCATGTAATAATAAAATTTCTTTTCATATAAAAAAATAAAAGAATAGGACTGAGTAGGTTGATGTACATCAGTTGTGAACACGGCTCAAATCTGTTAGAGGGCCTCTGACTGTATTGTAGTTAGTAGAGTTTACACATATAAATCGTAAAGCCAGTTTCTACCAGGATTTTCAGTCCTTGAGGACAGAAAATCTAAAGATTGCCCTCAAAAGACTTAGTTCAATTAATGAAGCAATGAAATAGTTACCAAACAATGACTGGATAAAGTTACCTTGGAAATTACTAATAGATGGTGTTTTTTAGAAATAACCTCAAATCATTTTGCTACAGCTATAAAAGGACATCCAACAAACACTATTTTCTTTAGTTACAAATTTCTCCATTCCACATGACAAAATACTTGTATATAAAAATACATTATATTAAAATACATACCAGCACTTGCAATGGTATTAAGGGAAAAGATGGGTTTTTCTTCTGTCTTATAGGAGATAACAGACCTAGAAATGACAAAAGCAAAGGTAAATCTCAAAATAAATTTTTAAACTGTTAAGTAGCCATTTACTTATTTTAAAATACTAATAAAAACACAAGCCTAGGGGCCAGCAGGAGGTGTAGTGGTTAGGGCCCTGGACTCCCACATGGCCGACTATGGTTCGTGTCTCGGACCTGGAGGCTTTCTCTCTCTGTCTCTGATGAATTAAAAAATAATAAAAACAATAAATAAATAAATATAATAATAAAAACCCAAAACATAAGCCTAAATTATTTGATTTCTAAATTTTACTTGCCTGAATCGATTAAAAATGATAGAGCCTTCATCAAACTCATATCCAGAATTCAGTAACTCAAGGGCAATGACAGATGCATCTCCAAAAGTAGGAGGCTTTCTTCCCACTTCTTTGAATGTCACCAGAAACTGGTCAGAATGAGTCCTACAAAAGAAATTAAGACATCATACAAAATACTGATAATTCAATGGAAAACTGCTAAACGAATATAGGGCAGGACCAGCAGATGGCACAATGGTTACGTCGCTGGACTCCAACATATTTGACCGTGGTTTGAGTCCCAGACCTGGTTGCTTAAAATTCATGCTGGGTGTGTGTGCGTGCATGCTCAAAATCCTGAGAGGAGAAGGGGTTGTGGTATGGCCGTCCCCCCTAGAGTGTGATTTCTTGCTTTCTACCTCTCTGTCTCTCCAATGAGTTCATATGCCCTATAGCAAAAAAAAATTAAAAAAAAAAAAAATGAGACCAGCAGTTAGCGTAATGGCTATGTCGCTAGACTCCCATGTAGTCGACTGCGGTTCGCATCCTGGACCCGATGGCTTAAAATTCATGCTGGGCGCATGTGCGTGCGTGCCCAAGATCCCAAGAGGAGAGTGGAGGAGAAGGGATTGCGGCGTGGCCATCCCCCCTGGGAGGCGATTTATTGCTTTCTGTCTCTCTGTCTGGCGAGCACACGGGCCCTATGGCAAAAACCTCTCAAGAAAAAAAAAGAAATACAGAGAACAAGAGAAAAACAATGTCACCATGAGTGCTGGTTCATATTATCATTATAACCTTTCCTTTCCAACCTGCAAAGAACTAAGATTTAAAAATCAGGCCTTTCTGGGTTGGCTGGTGGCACAGCGGTCTAGGTAGCCAAAATAAATCTCACATGGCCAGCTGCACAGTATGAGTCCCAGACTGGCAGCTTGAAAACATGCCAAGTGTGTGTGCTTGATTTCTATCAGATATGATTTATGATTTAGATGAAGGAGATGAAAAAGGTAGTGAAAAAAATAATAAAATAAAATTACCTATAAAGTATGCCCCTGATTTTATCACCTATTCCAACGAGCATAACTTCTTTTCCCGCTGCAGTGAGAGCAGCCACCTCACTTTTCATCTGTTTAGCAACTGAGGAATGAATAGCACCACAAAGTCCTCGATCTGAGGACACACCAATAAGGAGGTGTTTCTTCTTGTCTTCAGGCACTTTAATATCAGCTTTCTCATACAGAGCTGAAAAACAGTGACAAAAAAAGCAAAAAATTATTTAGATATAATTAATACTAAGTATAATAACAATAATAATCCCTAGTTTAGAAAAGAGTTGGCTGCCTCGGGTTGGCAGGTGATGTGGTAGTTAAAGGCACTGGATTCTCACAGAGTTGACTGTGGTTTTGTTACCAAACTCAAATCAGGTTTGCTCGCCCAAGCGCTATAAAACCAAGCCATAGGCACATGGTGTGATGAAGGAAAGTACAGCTTTATTGCAAAGCACAAAGCAGTGAGAGTGGTCAGCTCATGCTGAAAAGACCCAGTCTCCCCAAGATGTTCCCCACATGCATTTTTAAGGGCAAAATTAGGGGCAGAGGTCCTAGGCGCATGATCATTTCAGTGATTGGTTCAAGAGGGCGTGATCATCTCGTGGGCATTCTTGATTGGTGAGGCATTTTTCTTTAGGTGTCTGGAACCTTTCAGCCTGGAGTCTTTGCGCTCACAATCAGTTGTTTCCAGCCTATAAAACATCTTACATATTGAAATGAAAACCTTATCTTTCTTGTAAGCAAGAGTTTTAGAGATCAAATGGCCTTCATTTATGGTCCATGTTGGTCATTATCATAACCAAAGTCTGAAGACTTACTCCAGGCCATTACAATGTAAATTGACTTTATATTTCAGGAACCTTAGGAAACATATTAGGGGGTCCTTGTTCGGATTCAGTTTGAGTCCAGGACCTTGTAGCTTGCTTTCTCATTTTCCCTCCCTGTCTCTCTCTCTGTCTTTCTCTGATCAAACTGGAAAATAATAATTATAATCATAATAAAATAAAGTTAAATAATTCTGAAAAGAAAAAAAAATGGTAGAGTTGACTGTCTTTAAAAAATGCATTTAAGGGACCAGCAGTTAGCATAATGGCTATGTCGCTGGACTCCCATGTAGTCGACCGCGGTTCACGTCCTGAACCCGGTGGCTTAAACTCACGCCGGGCGCGTGTGCGTGCATGCCCAAGATCCTGAGAGGAGAAATGAAGGAGAAGGGATTGCGGTGTGGCCATCCCCCCTGGGGGGTGATTTCTCGCTTTCCGTCTCTTTGTCTTTCTCTAGAGGTCTGTCTGGTGGGCGCATGCACCCTATCACAAAAACCTCCCCCCCCCAAAAAAAAAGGGCATTTAAATCCAGGTTACCATCGACTAGTATAACCATGAGTGCCATACTTTATTTACAACTAGACTGAAAATCATGAAGGTTTAAATCTCTATATAGGGACCAGCAGATGGCATAATGGTTACTTGTTGGACTCCTACATAATCAATTGTGGTTTAGGTCCTGGACCCGATGGCTTGAACCTCACACTGGGCACATGTGCATATGTGCCCAAAATCCCAAGAAGAGAATGAAAGAAGGATTGTGGCATGGCCACCCTCCCAGAAGGGTGAATTCTTTCTTTCTGTCTCTCTGGCGAGTACATGCACCCTATAACAAAACTTTCTCTAGGGAAAAAAAAAAAGTAAACAAACAAAACAAAATCCTCTATATAACAAATATTCCCAAGGTGCAATTAATTTCAATTTATTTTAAAAACTGACTCAAAGAAATCTCTAGGACAATCCATACCACCTGCTGGCCCCTACAGACCTAGACTCCTAAAGAATGCAAACATATATACCACACAAACTAAAGTGATAGAAAGCACATATTTATTGAAATCACGATCTACATGTCAATTTTTTTTTCCTTTTTTTAAAAATGGAGAGGTTTTTTGCTATAGGCCACGTGTGCTTGCCAGAAAGAGATAGAAAGCAAGAAATCACCCCCCAGGGGGGATGGCCATGCCGCAATCCCTTCACCTCCAGTCGCCTCTTGGGATCTTGGGCACGCACGCACGCACGCACGCACATGCGCCTGGTCTAAGTTTAAGCCACCGGGTCTGGCTACATGGGAGTTCAGTAACACAGCCATTACACTAACTGCTGGTCCCTCAAGTTTTTTTTTGGTTTATTTTCAAGAATCATTTGGGGCCAGCAGGTGGCGTGTTGGTTAAGAGTGCTGGACTCCCACATGGCTGACCATGATTCAAGTCCTGGACCCTGTGACTTTCTCTCTCTCTCTCTCTGTCCTTCTCTGCTCAAAATAAATAAATAAAATAAAATAAAGTTCAATAAAATAATTCTTAAAACAAAAGAATCATTTTAACTTTATTATTATTATTATTTTCCAGTTTGACCAGAGAGTGACACACATACAGAGAGAGAGAGAGAGAGAAAGGATGTCACCAGGGTCTGGGACTTGAACCATGGTTGGCCATGTGGGAATCCAGTGCCTCCAACCACACCACCTACTGGCTCCCAATGTCACGTTCTTAAAAAAACTATTGATGTTAAAATAATGAATCCTACTTTATTGTTCACATTACTTTACCAACTTCATTTTGTTGGTCTAGTCCTCCAAGAAGCAGAGGCCAAGAGGATTAAATGGGATTAATGGCACACAGATTTTACTAGGCGATTTAAATGCTTGTAAGAGAAAACACGAAAGAAGTTGAAAAAAGCCGAGTCACCTCAGCACAACATAATGCAAGTCTGACTCGCAGAAAAGAGAGGAAGAGGGTGGGCAGCAGGCTCCTAGACTCCTGTCAGCTTAAGGTCAGCTGGTCTATTCTACACTCCCACCTGTGCTCAGGAGGAGCCTTGGGAAGCCTGGTCTGCTCAACCACAGGGTGGGTTTGAGAGACTGGAGCCAGTAGTCAAGGCTCTGTGAAGCTGCAAGGCTCATTTTCACAACTGCCACGTTCACTTGATTTAACAAAATTCTTGCTATTTCTTTTTTCTGTATAAGGCAGTGAGCGATTCTTAAAATTTCAGTATCTGGGGTCCAGTAAATGGCATGGTTGTTAAGGTGCTAGACTCCTACAAGGCTGACCATGGTTCAAGCCCTGAACCTGGTGTTTTTCTCTCTCTCTTTCTCTCTCTCTGGTGAGTGCAAGTGCCCTATAGCAAATTAAAAAAATAATACTAAGAAACCAGCAGTTGGCATAATGGCTATCTCGCTGGACTCCCATGTAGTCAACAGTGGTTCTAGTCCTGGACCCAGCAGCTTAAACTCACGCCAAGTGCGTGTGCATGCATGCCCAAGATCCCAAGAGAATGGAGGAGAAGGAATTGCGGCATGGCCATCCCCCTGGTGGATGTTTTCTCGTTTTCTGTCTCTCTGTCTTTCTGGCGAACGCACGCGCCCTATAGCAAAAACCTCTCAGGAAAAAAAAAAAAAAACACCACAATTTTATTCTAACTTATAGGACAGCTGGTGACATGGTGGTTAAGGTGGCTGAATCCCATATGGCCAAATGGACCCACGAGCTTTAAAAACATGCTAGACATATGTGCATGTATACCCAAATCCCGAAAGCTAAGAGAAGTTGGAGGAGAAGGGATCCCGGCATGACCATCCCCCACTGGGAGGAGTTGCTTTCTCACTTTCCCTCTCTCTGTCTCTCTTTCTCTCCTCTAGCAAATGCATATATGCCTTCTGACAAATTAAATATTAAAAAAAAGAAAGATATGCTGCAAAGGCAGCATGACCTGATTAATGAATTCACAGCATCATTTTGGCTGCTCAGAGAAGAAAATACAGTACATGCAAGAGCAGAATCAAGAATACCGGTTAGGATGCTATGATAGATGGAGCAGCAGTGAATGCAATACTTAGATGGAAATATTCCTGGGGAAGACACGAGCCCTTAAAAAAAATGGCCATGATTTGAGATAATTGAGAATAAGCAGTAAATAGGGATTGTTCATTGTATAATTTTCTTTTACTTTCAAAATTGCCTAAGATTTCTATAACAGGAAGTAAAAAATTCACTAAGATGGACTTAATTGAGGATGAGACAGCATGATATTGGAAGAGAGAAGAAAATAAAACCATAGATTAAAATGGGAACTTTCTAGTTCTTCACAATTTGTGTTTTTCAAGACAAATTCATAATCAGTTAAGTATAAAAGCACTGAAAAAACATAAATTCTTTTCTAAACTGCTGTGTCACTTTTCCACTAAAAACACGATTATAGGAACCAGCAGTTAACGTAATGGCTATGTCGTTGGACTCCCACGTAGTTGACCGCGGTTCACGTCCCGGACCCAGTGGCTTAAAACTCACACCGGGCGCATGTGCATGCGTGCCCAAGATCCCAAGAGGAGAATGGAGCATGGCGATCCCCCCCTGGGGGGTGATTTCTCGCTTTCTGTCTCTCTGTCTCTCTCTCTCTGGCGAGCGCATGCACCCTATGGCAAAAACCTCTCCAAACAAACGAACAAACAAACAAAAAACATGATTATAATCTAGAATAGATTACATAAAATTATAAAGGAAAAATATCTTCATGCTTTTGAAAAGATAAGAAATTATTAAGTATCTTAAAGTGATAATTTTCAGCTGTTTATCTTGCTTCCACACCATTCATATTTTCAAAATATCATCATAAATTGTGTTCATGAACACTTAAGTCAATGCTAGGTCACAGTATCATTTCCTCACTACCCATCCCCACCCTATAGTCCTAAAATCCACACGAGGTACAGGATGAAATCAAACTATATAATGCATTACGTTTCCAAGTTTGATGATCTATTTAATTATCTAGGAAAAATTTCAGACTATTTTAAAAGTTAACACAGTCTCATACAAGGATTAATACACAGACTTTGATGTCAAACCATGCAGGGTCAGAGGGTTTTTATCTATATATAATCTTGGGCAAATTACTTAGTATGCTTCATATATATATGTATGTATATATACATACACACACACATATATATATTTTGTCTTTGAATTTCCAGCATTCTTATCTGTAAAAAAAAACTGACTTGGGGGAGCAAGCAGATGGCATGGTGATTAAGGCACTGGACTCCCACATGGCCGATTGTGGTTTGAGACCCAGACTCAGCAGCTTGAAATCACGCAAGGCACGTGTATGTGCATGCCCAAAATCTCAAGATAATGGAAAAGGGATTGTGGCATGGCCATCTCACTTTCTCTCTCTCTGGTGAGCACATATGCCCTATGGCAGAAACTTTAAAGGAAAAGAGAATTGAGGGCTAGCGGGTGGCATGGTGAAGGTGCTGTATTTCTCACATGGCCAACCATGGTTCGAGTCCCAGACCCAGAGGCTTAAGAATCACACTAGGCATGTGTAAATGCGTACCCAAAATCCCAAGAGGAGAATGGAGAGGGGATTGTGGCAAGGCCGTCCCTTACACGTGTGTACGGGTAATTTCTCACTTTTCTTTATCTCTCACTTTCTTCAGGGAGTGCATGTGCCTAATGGTAAAAACTTCAAAAACACAAAAAACAAAAAGATTCGGGGCCGGCAGGTGACATGGTGGTTAAGGTGCTGGACTCCCATATGGCCAACTATGGTTTGAGTCCCAGACTTGGTGGCTTGCTTTCTCACTTTCCTTCTTGCTCTCTTTTTCTCTCTGTCAGCCTCTCTCTGGTGAATGGCTGTGTACCATAGCAAACAAAATAATAATAATAAAAATAAATAAGATTAAATAATTAAAAAAAAAAAAAAGACTCTACCTTTCTAGAGTTGCTCTGTATATATGTAAAATGTATGTATATAAAAAATGAACACATGTAAAGTACCCAGAATAGGTCTGGCATCACAGTAGGCAATATATACAAATTATCAGAATGTTCTTTACATTAAATAGCTATGTATAATATGTGAACTACACTCTTCTCTTACCCAAAGATCCTATCCCATACACGCGAGCAGGCTTCAGCTCCCTTTCAGCCCGGGCATATTTTGCTGCTGCTACCATTTTCATGGACTTGGTAATTTTCTGGATGTTTTTGATGGACTTTAGTCGCCTGGTAACTGAAAAACAGAAGTGCTGTATTAAGACAAAACATTATGATAAAATTTCATTTGTGAATTTATTGTAAAACTCGTTAGCACTTAGATCATCGATAAACAGTACGCTGCTAAACCAATGTCAGAACTGGTACTAATAAAAGAAGGGTAAAACAAGCTGCTAGTTAGACTGGTCAATCACATGGCAACACCAGAGAACATACCTCATAAATTTAAAGCATTAAAAGGTACCAAAACCAGACCAACCACATATTACATAACATTATATTTATAATTTATTTTTTGGGGGAGAGATTTTTGCTATAGGGCACGTGCGCTCACCAGAATGACAGAGAGACAGAGAGACAGAAAGTGAGAAATCACTCCCTGGGGGGATGGCCACGTCGCAATCCCTTCTCCTCCATTCTCCTCCTAGGATCTTGGGCATGCATGCACATGTACCCGGTGTGAGTTTAAGTCACTGGGTCTGGGACACAAATTATGGTCAAGTACATGGGAGTCCAGCGACATAGCCCTTATGCCAACTGCTGGTCCCAACATTATTTTTATTTTTTAAAGCATATTTATTTCTTCTATGAGTGAAACACATAAACACAATGAGACAGATAGAAAGCACCCGAATAGGGTCTTTTTTTTTTTTTTAATTCCCAGAGAAAGATGGAAAGAGGGGGGGAGGAAAGAACCCCCCA
>NW_006159757.1:6342225-6348789 GCF_000334495.1 Tupaia belangeri chinensis
GGGAGAGGAAAGCACTCCCCAGGGAGGTATGGTCATGCCACAATCCCTTCTGCACTTCTCCATCCTGTTGGGATTTTGAGCATCCATGCACCTGGTGTGTGGTGAATCCCATCAGCACTGGGATTCAAACTACAATTCACTATGTAGGAGCTAGCTCCTTTAACCACTAGGTTACGAGCTGGCCCTGTATTTTTATGTATACGTGCAAATAGTGTAATTTTTCCCCCTATTTACATCGTTATTATTCTATAGATAACAGAATTAGAATTGACCTTTCTCATGCTGGCTTTTCTCAAAACAGGTCCAATGTACCATACATAAAGTACAGATTAATTTTTTTCAATTTTGACTAAAAATAAAATGGATTAAACCAGTATAATTTTGAAAGAATTTTTATTTGCCACAATTTAGTTTTTCTTAATTCACATACTGAGACAAATAACATACTTACTATCTTTCAAAGTTGCCATATTTCGGACTTGGATCCTGAGAATGAAAGTTTGAAAAAGAGTTCAGTATTTTTGAAAAATAGATACATTATACAAAAAAAACCTCCAAAAAGAAAAAAACAAACAAACAAAACAACTTTCAGAGCTAATATATCTATAACACACATTCTTAATCCCATAAAGAAGCAAAATATCAAATGTAGAACTCTGCATGTGTATGAATAAACAATTATACACTTAAATTTCTTAATATTGATACTAAGTCCTGCATCAAAGGCTTCATTTCTTTGACCTAGCTCTTAAAGCCAACCTTCCACGGAACTCACAATAGTATTCCCACAAGCGTTCCTCCCATCTCAGTATCTTTGCCTGCATTATTTCCAACAGTGTTTCCTTTTCTTAGGCTGTTCAACTATAATCAAGGTCAGTCACCACTAAAAAGTAATAGATGACTTCCTCAGCCTATAGAAAAATCTTCTAAAATAACAGTTATATTATATAGTCTAACAGAACCACATGTGTGAAAATAGTTTATTTAAACCAATCCTTAACTTTTTCAATTCAGTTTAATAAACATTTACTAAGCAGCTCCTACATTTCACGTACTAGTAAGACAAAGTCCCCAACTACAAGAAGCATTTTATTACCTTTTAAACAAGATTCATGAAGGCTTAAATTTATAAAAATTTAATTAAGTATATCTCTTGCCTTTAAAAATTGAAGTGCTAATACACAAAAGTCAAAATGATTAGACTTTGAAAGAGGATGCCATGTTCAAATGACAATAAGAAACAGTAGAAGACAACAGGTTGGGTTTAAATATTATCTTCAAAATTTTATAACCCCACAAATCAGTTTAGTTTTTTTTCAGTAAAGTATTTCAGCTGGCAGTGATAGGTATAAATGAGGTTCTGATTTTTTTTTAATCTGCCAGAGAGTACATGCATTTCGGGGGGGCTAGGAGGGAGGGAGGAAGTCAGAAAGCACTCCTCATGGGAGATGGTTATATCAAATTTCTTCTCTTCCAAATCTCTCTTCAGGGTTGTGAACACACATGGACATGTGCTGACAAGATTGGTGTGTCTGGTGGGTTTTTCAAAGTAGCTTAGACTGGGATTCTAACTGTGCAGCCAGCCATGTGGGATCCAGCTGCTTTAACCACCATACTACCTGCTGGTCCAAGGTTGGGATAATGATGGACATTGCTGTGATACTGATGGACATTGATGACACAGAGACAGAGGCTGCTTGCTGCAACTTCCAGACAAGAGACAGAAGAACGTGAACTAAGATGTTGGCAAAAAAATAAGAAACTAGATTTGAGAGCAAATTGTTAGTTGAAAATAAAAACACCTAAATGACCCAAGCTTTTGAATTAAATGCCCTGTGTGAATGGAACCATCCATAACCAAGACAGAAAAACCGAGTGGGATGATCTCCCTGGAGATAATAAATTTTGAATAGGACATAGATTAAAAAAAAAAAAAAGTCACTAGGTGGAAATATCCAATGGGACCAGGAAACAAGAGGTTTTTACATGCTGAGATACAGCTTTGAAAATTATCAGTAAATGCAATAGATGATGGGGGGGGAGGCAGGTAAATCAGAAGTAGAAGATATACTTTCTAATGCTATGAACCCAGCATTAAGCCAATACCCAAACCAGGTAAGAACATTATAAGTAATGAAAATGAGACCCTAATACTTATCATAAGCATAGATGCAAAAAAAAAAAGTCCTCAAGAATATATTAACAAATTTAATTCAACAATGTATTAAAGAAGAAAATCCAACAATGTGTGAAAAGAATTATACAACATGACCAAATGGGATTTATTTTAGGTATAAACAAGGCTGGCCCAATATCCAAAAGTTAAATAGTATAATCTCTCACAACTGGCTAAAGAAGAAAAATGATACAATCAATAGATGCAGAAAAAGCATCTGAAAAATCTAACACACATTCACGATAAAGCCTCTTGTCAAAAACTAGAAATAGAGAACTTCCTCACCTGATAAAGGACATCTACATAAAAACCTAAAGTTAAGTTTCCCCTGAAAGATTAAGAATGAGACACAGATGTTTACTCTCACCACTCTTATTTAATTTAATGTTATACAAGAAATCTCAGCTGTGGTGGTAAGTCAAGCAAAGAAAGTAAAAGATATACAAATTGAGAGAGAATACATAAAACAGTCTTTGTTACAGGTGACATGATTGTCCATGTAGAAAATGCTACAGAATCAGCGAAAAAACCTCCTGGAACCAATGAGAAATTACAGCAAAGACGGAGAACATAAAGTTAGTTCTTTTCCTATATGCCAAGTATGAACAATTGAAATCTGAAGTTAGAAAAGTACTATAGAGAACCAGGGGGTGGCATAATGGTTACATCTCTAACTCCCACGTGGTTGACCATGTGTTTGAGTCCCAGACCCAGCAGTTTGAAACTCACAGAGTGCGTATATGTGTGTGCCCCAAATCCCAAGAGGTGACTGAAGGAGAAAGAACTACAGCGTGGCCATTCTGCCGGTGTGTGTGTGTGTGTGTGTGTGTGTGTGTGTGTGATTTCTCACTTTCTATCTCTCTGTCTTTCTCTGTCTCTCTGGCAAGCACATGCACCCTATAGCAAGAATCTCTCTGTCTCTCCAAAAAAAATGTGCCATAAAGGGGCCAGCAGGTGGTGTGGTGGTTAAGGCACTGGACTTCCACATGGATGACTGTGCTTCGAGTCCCGGACCTGATGGCTTGCTTTCTCAGTTTCCCCTTCTCTCTCTTTCTCTGTCTCTCTCTGATCAAACTGGAAAATAATAGTAATAAAGTTAAGTAAAACAATTATTTTTTTTAAAAAGGGCCATAGAACTATATACTTAAAAATAGTTAAAGTTTATGCTTATGATACAAGGAAAAAGGAAGTACTAAAAGAGGTATAAATACAAAATCTATATATGGAAGCTTACAGAGCTTTGATAAAAGATTCAACTATCTAAATAAATGGAGAAAGATCCCATATATGTGGATGAAACTTGATATTGTAAAGATGTCACGTTTTTCTAATTTGCCTTATAGATTCAACATAACTCTGATGAAAACTTCAGCAAGTTGGGCCTGAGCACATGGTGGAAAAACAACACTTGGAGGGGCTGACCCGCATGAAAAGATTCCAGCTTCACACTTGGAGACCCCCATAAGCAGGCTGGGAATGCTGCCCATAACCTGAGGTTGGCTGAAGCTGGGGGTGAGTACAGTATCAGGAATCTGTTGGGAGTGCTATTTCTCTCTAGGTCATGGAAGAAATAAAATAACTGTTAAAAATAAAGCCAATATATTGTTTCGTCAACATTGATAAACTGATTTTAAAATTTATAGGATAAGGCAAACAACACTGAAGAACAAAGTTGGAAGACTAACACCATCTAACTTCAAGATTTACTGTAGAGTTACAGTAACCAATACAGCATGGCATTGGCGAAAGGAATGAACAGGCAGATCTGTAAAACAGAATACGGCCCGGAAACAGACCCACACAAATACAGTGAACTAATTTCTTTTTTCTTTTCTTTCTTTTTTTATTCCAGTTTTGCTACAGGATGGATGCGCTCACCAGAGAGAGAAAAAGTGAGAAAACACCATGGGGGATGGCCACATCTCAGTCTCTCCTCCTCCATTCTCTTCTTGGGATTTTGGGCATGTGTGCCCAAGTGGTTTTCAAACCTCTGGATTTGGGACTAGAACTGTGCAACTGGACATGTGGGACCCAGCCACCTTCACTTTCACAACACTACTGACCCTAGTTAACTGATTTTTGACAGAGGAGTGAGAAAAATTCAGTCAAGAAAAGATAATTTTTCCAACTAATGGTTCTAGAAAACAGGACATCCATATTCAAAAATATTAATCTAGATAATCAATTGCCCTATACCTTTCATAAAAATTAACTTGGAATGAATCATAGCCATAAATGTAAAATGTGATACTATCAAACTTTTGAAAGGTACTATAAGAAAAAAATCTAGCTGCATTGGGCCTTGCAATGAGTTGAAATACATTGCCAAAAACATGACCCATGACAGGAAAAACTGATAAGCTGTCTTTATTGAAATTGAGAATGTCTGTACTGTGAAAAATGCTGTAAAGAGAAAAAAAAGACAAGCTGCAGATTGGGTGAAAGTAAATACAAAATACATTTCTTTCTTTTCTTTCTTTCTTTCTTTTTTTTTTGAGAGGTTTTTGCTATAGGGCGTGTACGCTTGCCAGAAAGACAGAGAGAGACAGAGAGATAGAAAGTGAGGAATCACCCCCCGAGGGGATGGCCATGCCGCAATACCTTCTTCTCCATTTTCCTCTCAGGATCTTGGGCACGCACACGCACCCGGTTTGAGTTTAAGCCATCGGGTCTGGGACTCGAACCATGGTCGACTACATGGGAGTTCAGCGACATAGACATTGGTCCCCAAAACACATTTCTCATAAAGGACTTGTATCCCATATAAACGTCTTAAAGTACAAAAAACAAAAACAAAAACAATTGCTGGTAGAAATGCAAAAATGTATAGTCACTTAGGAACATACTTCAGTAGATTTTACAAAGCTAAACGTAGTCTCAATATATTACACAGAAAGCACTGTTAGGTATTTACCTAACTGATCTGAAATCTTAAGTCTACATAAAACTTGCGAAACGAATGTTTGTAGCAGCTTTCTTTATTCATGATCACCAAGAACTGGAAGCAACCAAGGCGTCTTTCAATATGAGAATGCAAGCATAAACTAACTCTGGTGCATTTGTACAATGAACTATTATCTGGCAATAAAAACAAATGAACTTGAGTCATTAAAAAAGACATGGAGAAACCCCAAATGAATACTGCGAAGAGAAAGAAGGCAGTATGAAAACGTTATTACTGTATGATTCTAATTAGATGACATGCCACTAAGAGACAGTAACAAGATCAGTGGTTACCAGAATTTCTGGGCAAAGTGGAGGAAGGACTTTCAAGGCAGTGAGACTATTCTCTATGATACTGCAATAGTAGGTACATGCCATTACATATTTGTCAAAATACTTATAACTATATAATAAGAAAGAGACTTTTAATGAAACTAGGGACTCTATTTAATAATGATTTTATCAATACTGGTTCATGTATTGTAGCACATATACCACTTTAATGCGTGATGTTACTACTAAGGAAAACTGTCCACAGTGCTAGATGGTCATATTGAGCTCTCTGTACTAAATGCTCAATTTTTCTATAAATCTACTCTCTCTCTATGTGTGTGTGTGTGTGTGTGTGTGTGTGTGTGTGTGTATATATATATATATATATTTTAAAGTCAGGACCAACAGTTGTCATAATGGCTATGTTGCTGGACTCCCATGTAGTCGACCATAGTTTGAGTCCTGGACGCGGTGGCTTAAACTCATGCCGGGCGTGTGTGTGCATGCCCAAGATCCTGAGAGGAGAACGAAGGACAAGGGATTGCTGTATGGCCATCCCCCCTGGGGGGTGATTTCTTGCTTTCTGTCTCTCTGTCTCTTGTCTGTCTGTCTTTCTGGCAAGCGCATGTGCCCTATAGCAAAAACCTCTTAAAAAAAAAGTCTATCAATTATAGGTTATAAAACGATGAATGTGGGGCCGGCAAGTGGCATGATGGTTTAGGGCGCTGGACTCCCACATGGCCAACCACAGTTCGGGACCTGGACCTGGTGGCTTGCTTTCTCACTTTCTCTCTCACTCTGTCCCTCTCTCACCAAATTAAGATAAATAAATAAATAAATTGTTAAATAAGGTAATTCTTTTAAAAATGATACTTGTTGGGGTTGGCAGGTGGCTTGGTAGTTAAGGGCACAGGACTCCCATATGGCCAACCGTGGTTTGAGTCTTGGACCTGGTGGCTTGCTTTCTCACTTTCTCTCTCTGTCCCACTCTGGTCAAAATTAAAACAAACAAACAAATAAAGTGAAATATTAAATAGTTATTTAAAAAAATGATGAATGTTTTATGACCTCATTGTGGTATGTCTTTATGTACATAAAAATAAATCTGGAAGGTCATAACCAACAGTTAATGAAAAAAGACTCCTGACTTACATAGTTTAATTCTGGCATTT